>NC_053389.1:961291-995734 GCF_905171765.1 Bufo bufo | reverse complement strand
TGGAGAACGGGCGGGCGCAGCGTGACTACTATGTAACGTGCCCGCGCCGCTGCTTCATTCATAAAGTCGGCGGCGTGCGTGTGAATGTAGTGAGTCACGCTGCGCTCAGCCCGTCCTCCCGGCCTGCCTCCTGCCTGTGGCGCCTCCTCCCTGAGCCTCCCTATCCAGTCGGTACCCTACGGCAGTGAGCAGCGGCGACTCTAGGAGCAATATTAGGGGGGGGCACAGAAGATACGCAGCTCAAATGGGGGGGCACTAATAATTTTCACCAGTTAATCATATTACTGGAAAAACTAAATAAGTATATATAAATAAGATAAAATACGAGAGTATTGCCGGTATGCAGAGATACCTTTTTATTCATTTATTTATTTATTTATTTTATTCATACACCATGATTTTCAGTATATACAGGATGTACAGGATTATAATATATGCTGTACAGCATGTGTATGAACTATGCTGTATATTGGCATGGAGTATGGATTATATGTACATTGTATAGCATGGTGTATGGATTATACTGTATATTGTATGGCCATAGTGCAAGGATTACTGTATACTGTACATAAAATGTATGGAGGTTTCCACCATGCCGGACAATATAAACCTCCGTGCCATGCTGTACAATAAACAGTATAACCCCTACACAGTGTAGAGGTATACTGTATATTGTGTGGCACAGTGTAGAGGTATACTGTATATTGTGTGGCACAGTGTAGAGGTATACTGTATATTGTGTGGCACAGTGTAGAGGTATACTGTATATTGTGTGCCACACAATATACAGTATACTGTATATTGTGTGGCACAGTGTAGAGGTATACTGTATATTGTGTGGCACAGTGTAGAGGTATACTGTATATTGTGTGGCACAGTGTAGAGGTATACTGTATATTGTGTGGCACAGTGAAGAGGTATACTGTATATTGTGTGGCACAGTGTAGAGGTATACTGTATATTGTGTGCTCAGTGTAGAGGTATACTGTATATTGTGTGGCACAGTGTAGAGGTATACTGTATATTGTGTGGCACAGTGTAGAGGTATACTGTATATTGTGTAGCACAGTGTAGAGGTATACTGTAATATTGTGTGGCACAGTGTAAGAGGTATACTGTACATTGTGTGGCACAGGGTAGAGGTATACTGTATATTGTGTGGCACAGTGTAGAGGTATACTGTATATTGTGTGGCACAGTGTAGAGGTATACTGTATATTGTGTGGCACAGTGTAGCGGTATACTGTATATTATGTGGCACAGTGTAGAAGTATACTGTATATTATGTAGCACAGTGTAGAGGTATACTGTATATTGTGTGGCACAGTGTAGAGGTATACTGTATATTGTGTGGCACGGTGTAGAGTATACTGTATATTGTGTGGCACGGTGTAAGAGTATACTGTATAATTGTGTGGCACAGTGTAGGCTATATGTTGTATAACATAAACATACTCACATACAAACTTACAATTACTTGGCTTGGACCTTGGGGTTCTCTGTGACACCACTTCGGCTGGGGGGCAACGTCTAAGAACATGACGTCCACTGGGCAGTATGTTTTTTTGGTTCTTCCTCATCGGACTCTGTACATGAGGTAACAAGGGGTAATATAACTAGGGGTATCAGGGTACATTATTATACAGGGGTAATATAACTTAGGAGGGCTATCAGGGGACATTATACAGGGGTATATAAGTTTTATTACCCTTGTATAATGTCCCCTTTAGGCCTCCTCAGTTATATTACCCTGTATAATAATGTACACTGATACCCCTTAGTTATATTACCCCCGCTGGGGCAATATAACTAAGGGGGTATCAGGGTACATGATTATACAGGCAGGGTAATATAACTCAGGACTTGCATATCAGACATTATTCAGTTATAATGACACCCACAGCAGCCTCCATTCTAAATAATGTCCATAGTGATCCTTATTAAAAATAATGTCCCCCAAAGTGGCCCCATTTTTATGTCCCGCCGCATCGGCCCTCGCCCCCCATTGTGAAAATGTGTGTAACACATTGCACGGACGGTCACGGTGACGCACCCAGTGACCCACTGTGCCACAGACTCAGGGCTCGCCTCTCACTCACAGCAGGCTTTCTTTTTCAGCACTGCTCCGGGCGGTAACCGGCAGGCAGTACTGGCGGCATGCTCACATCACTCACTGTACGTCACGCGCCTGCGCCGCCTAGTGGGAGGAGCGCCGCCCGCACATACTGGAGCTGAGTGACTAGAGGTACGTATGGACACGGTAGATAAGAGATGACTCGGGTGCAGGGCGCAGTCGACAGGGCAGGAGAGATCCGACGGAGGGAACCAGGGCACATGGAGAGTCACAGAGGAACGACAACAAGAGGGCGCCCCCTTCTGACAGCGCCCCTGGCGACCGCCTGGCCCGCCCGGTCCAAGAAACGGCCCTGAGAAGAGGACTGGGTGGAAGAAAATGTGAAGGGACTGGATGCACTGTCAACAACCCAATCTACTATTGCCTGTACTTGTTCCGGCCTCACCATTCGTAGAGCCGCATTTGGGCCTACCAAATAACGCTGAAGGTTCTGTCGCCTACTCGCACCTGAGAAAGATGTTTCACTGGGGCGTGTAGCTGACACAGATCGACCACGTCCTCTCCCTGCAACAGGAGCTCCACCAACACCAGCAGCACCACGACCACGGCCACGTCCCTTATTTGACGCTCTCCTCATTCTTTGCGTTCACCCACAAAACTAACAGATGGTTTATGTCAGGCGACAATGTAACCACCAATAGTCAACAATTAAGTTCACTGACAGTAAGGCTGTGCCGGTGTCATAAAGAGAAAACATTTTCTTGACGTCACAGAACAGTGTGACAGTTGGATTTAACACAATTACTTCACGGTCACAAAAAAATGTGAATTTCTCAAACAGCAATGTAACAGCAGTATTTACTGGTTTTATTTGACTGCCAGAAATGCAGCGCAGACTGCAAATGTACTATCTAGCACAAATAGTGTTATTTCTTCAACCAACAATGTAACATCAGTATTTAATGGTTTTATTGGACTGTCATAAATGCAGCGTAGGGCCGCGAATGTACTTTCTAGCGCAAAAGATGAGAATATGTCACCCAACAATGTAACATATGCATTTGTGAAATGTATTTCACTGTCTGCTATGTAGAGCAGGGGTATATCACAGGCAAAAATTGGTGAATAAATACAAGGAACACTTGAAACGCATGCGATACCGGTGCGTTTTTTATACTATATGATCCAGAAGAAGATGTAGAGTAACTACATAAAAGGTTTTTTGTCTAGCAAATTGCAAACAGTGGGTTTTCACGTTTTTTATGTTCTTGTGCTTTTATATATATTTTTTATGTCCCATTTAAGAAATATGTTCTATGATATATTGTGGTAAATTTATATATATACATTTTTATACTATTAGTCGGCCAGTAAGAATGTTGATAGTTTTATATGCAGATATATGTGAGGTTCTTTTGGGAAAATTTGAGACCCAGGGACATTCAAAAAATCGTATTCCAAAACAGGTTTCATACACACTTTGCCACTATAAAGGTGGGGCATGAATAGGGGATGTTAACGACTGATAAAGGGGTCACTGCTCTAAAACCCCGAAACGCGTCTGGTATTACCCCCATTTGGAAAAGCACATTGCCAGATGAGGAGGCATAGACATCATCGTATGAAATATCGAACCGCAGAAGAAAGAAACACTCAAACTTAACCAAACAGCCCTTGAGACCGGAATCCTAATCCTCAAGAAGGTAGACGTGTCGAGGGCCTGAAGTCCATTTAAAAGACCTCCCGGTAAGACTGTGCAAATTCCATTCAGAATCAAGCGATCGCTTTTCAGTCTAAAATACAGCGGGACGCCGCTGTCTGTTTGTAGCGAGTGGAACGCCGCTCCATACACTATTGACTTCCATTTGTGTTCCGAATCTTGGCGACTGACTTTATGAGTGTTAAAAATCGGTCAGTAGCTGGCACATAACCCGAATATTCGGAAAAACTTGATGGTTCATTCTTTTGTGATTTTCTTACCTTCGAATTTTACAGCCAATTTCATCATTGAATATTTATCATCGAATATTATTATCGAATATTTATGGTCGACTATTTCTCACAATTAAAAAAGGTAAATGAGGCGCAAAGGAACACACAAGGACCAAGCAGAGGTGCACTCAGTAAAGTGGACTCACCCAGTCCACTAAAATAACGTGAAACTTGTGATAAATGAACTGGGCACTCTCAGGATACAGGATCACACAGATATTTATTGATATATAAGGCAATAAAAACGACAATAAAAGAGAGAATATGGCCCTCCTGTAGGAAAGCTATATATAAAACAGCACTTGCTCACTAAAGCTGGCACTCTGAATCTAGATGGGTATTATAACTACACATGGCATATTCCTGCAATAAAACGACAATAAAAAGGTACATCATATATTATTCAAAAAATCGCAAAGTAAAAACGCATACATATCGCATATGCTGAATGTTCGCTGGGAAAACTACAAATGCGAGTTGTTCCCCAACTCACTGACAAAGTTCTGAAGCTCCAAGGTAACAGTTAGAGGCACCGTGACGTGATAGTCCCACAACAAACAGGTATAGCGGCGTCCCGCTCTATATTCAACCAGTAGCGTCCCACTGGGCTAATAGCATTTAAGTCTTGTTAAATCTCCTGTCAGCAAATATTTGATGAAAAAGATAGTCTTACCGGAAAGGTTCTCTCACCACTTCGCTGCACACCGTCGCTCTGCTGGGTCGTGTTTTTAATTACTCCAGACTTTTTTGAGCGGTTCAGGTTGTTGAAATCCCACGTAGGTAAAAGTTTGGCATGTGCAGCCCGGTCTCTGCTGTAGGCTGTCACGGATTCCTTATACTTGAACCTTATCGTGGTGTTGAGCAGTATGGTACGAGGTTCCGGCACTATCTGTTGGTCCTCACTCCTTAAAAATTCGGGGTCCTGTTAGAGCTAGACGCGTTTCGGGGCATAAGATTGACCCTTCCTCAGTAGCTACCAGTCCCCCTAAAAATGCTTCCTTTATAGTCCTAGACTACTTCTTCAAAACCCGGCATGGATCCTGACCGGAATCGGGACCCACAGTTTACTGGAGCTAATGTTTGCTCCTAGAACACATGGAGATTTGTTTCTTTTATGCTTCCAGCGTATTGAGTTTATAAATAATAGTATTCAATAACCTACATCATGTTTATACAAAAACTATTAAAAACACATCAAAGCAATATCAGTTTTAAAAAATATTCATACCAGTGACTTGTCTCTCTCTGCTGAGTTGTATTGCACCAAAAAAACGCATCTGCACCCATGCGGTTTTCATGCGTTTTTGCACACACCATTTTTTTTTTTTATAAAATAGAATATAATAAAACATCTGCTCATGTTCCCTACTGTCTGTTGGGTAGTGGACAATACATAAACAATTAAGTCTATAAGTTCAAAGTGATAAAAAACAGTTGCATGAGAACATACTTCTAAAAAATACAAAATTCATTAATAAATACTACAAATGAGCAGTTTCAATATAACTATTTGGGTCTTGCCATTCGATATTTCCAATATTTTCAATATTCCGTAAAGTCTTAGGAGTGGGGGGATATGTGAGGAAGGGAGTGGGAGCCCCCTGCCAAGGACCATCCCACCTAATAGACAAAAAAGGTTGGGTTGGCCTTCAGCAGGGGGCACCCACCCCTACTTTTTAGAGAAAACCAAACAACTCAAATTCTGCATTTAGCCCTCCCGGGAGTAGAGTGTTTAGTTCGAAGATACGCTGTGTCTCCAACCTTGACAATTTGTTGATATGGTTGCCCCCCCTCCAATCTCTATTCACCTTATCTATGCCCGCAAATTTCAGACCCTTTGGATTTTTATTATGTACTATTTTAAAATGATTGTATAAGGAATGTGTCTCCAATCCTTTTCTGATGTTGGCCATATGTTCAGAAATCCGTTTTTTCAATGTCCTTATCGTCCTCCCCACATATTGTTTTCTACAAGGACATTCTATGATGTAAATTACATCAGTGGAATTACAGGATAGAAATTCTTTAATTGGGTGTTTATACTTGTTGGTAGTGGAGATAATTTCACTGGTTTTCCGTGGAAAATCTGTATTTTTGCAGTTACCGCACTGCCCACATATAAAAAAAACATTAATTTTTGCCCACCCTTGGACTGAGCACCCTTGCTTGCTTTGCCGTTTGATCGTTGGGGCTACTTTATTACTTAAGCTGGGGGCTTTTGTAAATGTAATTAAGGGATTCACAGGAATGGCAGGGCCTACGGTTTTATCCTTTTGTATTAGGTGCCAGTGTCTCCGTATTATTTTTTGTACCTTTTTATAATCACTACTAAAAGGTAAAACCATCCGTATTTCTCCTTCCTTCTGTTCTTTGTCTTTTTCTCTATCTTCTCTTTCCTTAAAAAATCTTCCCTCTCCATATCCCTAACCTTGTAAGGGCTCCTTCTAGGAGACCCACAGGGTAATTTTTCTCGAGGAATGCATCCTTCATTTCTTTTGCTTCTGTTTAGAAACGCTCCTTTACAGTGCAGTTGCGCTTTAACCTCCGGAATTGGCCCTGAGGTATATTTATTAGCCAACTCGGGAGGTGGCAACTGCTATATAAAATATAGCTGTTCCTGGAGGAAGGTTTCGTATAGGTACAACATTTCACCCTACTTTCTTCCACATAAATGCTTAGATCTAAAAATTCCACTTTTTCAGTACTAATGGTTCCAGAAAATTTAAGATTATATTCATTAAAATTAATTGCTGCTAAAAAAATGTCCAACTTCTCCCTTCCAGACTACCATATAAAAAATACATCACCAGTCGGGGGGCGATGGTGTGCTCCTCCCAATTGGCCATAAACAAATTGGCATAACTGGGGGCGAACCTGGTGCCCATGGCAGTGCCCTGTGTTTGTAATAAAAGTCCCCATTAAAGTTAAAATAGTTATGGGACAGTATAAAATCAATGCCATTGGTTAAAAATTATATTTGGTCGTGGACCAATCTGTCTTCTAGTTCCAGTTTAACCCTAACTGCTTCTATGCCCTGTCTATGGTTGATGACTGTGTAGAAAGATTGTACATCTAATGTACCCATCAACCAGTGTTCCTCAAAAACCATATTTTCAATGGTCTTGATCATTTGAGTGGTATCTTTCGTATAGGAGGGCATTTTTTTCACTCTGGGTTGTAGCAGTACATCAATGTAGTGGGACAAGTTGCATGTCAGAGAATCAATCCCTGAGACAATAGGGCGCCCTGGTGGATTGAGTGCATCCTTATGTATCTTAGGTATTGTATAAAATACCGGTATTCTCGGAAATCTATTGAGTATAAAATTGAATTCTTCTTGTTTTAGGATCCCCTTGGCCATTCCTTCTTCCCCAAAACTCACAAGTTCTTGATAGAACTGTTGAGTTGGGTCTCCTGATAATTTTCTATAAGTCCCTGCGTCGGACAGTTGTCTCAGACATTCTTTGTTATATTTATCTATATCTTGCATTATAATTGATCCACCCTTATCGGCTGGGTGGATCACCACGTTGTTATTTTTTAGTAAATTTTTCAGTGCTATTATCTCCTCTCTCGTTAGGTTTTGACGCGAATACCTCGTTTTGTCTTTTATTTTGCGCAAATCTGTTTCTACGCATTTTTTAAAAGTGGTCATTTCTTCGCTCATTTCATTTCTTGGGTATTTTTTTTGATGGATTTTTTAAATCTGTATGGATGTATTGTTCTTGTACTACCGTAGGGTTATTTTCTCTACATATAGGGTTTTTTAGAAAATATTTTTTTAAACATAAACGTCGCATGAATTTTTCCACACCAATAAATGTCTCGAATTTGTTGAGTTTTACCATTGGGGAAAATTTCAGGCCCTTGTTCAGAAGCCTATTTTCGGTTTCAGATAAAGTGACGGAACTCAAATTTATGATGGAGTCATTGGTGACCTGTAAGTCTATCTCCTCTGGAAGTGTCTGTCTTCTCTTTCTTCCCCTCCTTGTTTTCCCCTTTCATCCTTGTGATGCCTTCCCCTGGGTGAATACCTCTGAGTGTATTGATCGTGATATTGGTTGTGATGTCGTGGTTGTGTCCTGTGTTCCTGCCTGGTCGTTTGTGCTTTGTTCCTTAGGTTGTAGCGGTGATCTATGGGTGTGTTCTACTGTGTGGGTGGTAATCTTCTCCCTGGTGACCTGTATCTCGTCCGTGTCCTGTGGTGAGGTGGGGTGTGATCTAAAAAATGTTCCCTTTCCTCCAAAATTTCAAATCTATTGTGAGTTGGTACACTAATACTGTGATAACTAGCTGTGTCAACCTCCTCAATGTGGTGATCCCTTAAACTAATGGTGACCTGATTCTGCGTGTTAACCCCCCTTCCCTCTATAATCCCTTCTTCTATAATGTGCTCCCTCCTTCTATTAACCACCTCAGCCCCCAGTGCTTAAACACCCTGAAAGACCAGGCCACTTTTTACACTTCTGACCTACACTACTTTCACCGTTTATTGCTCGGTCATGCAACTTACCACCCAAATGAATTTTACCTCCTTTTCTTCTCACTAATAGAGCTTTCATTTGGTGGTATTTCATTGCTGCTGACATTTTTACTTTTTTTGTTATTAATCGAAATTTACAAAAAAATTACATTTTTCACTTTCAGTTGTAAAATTTTGCAAAAAAAACGAGATCCATATATAAATTTTGCTCTAAATTTATTGTTCTACATGTCTTTGATAAAAAAAAAAATGTTTGGGTAAAAAAAAAATGGTTTGGGTAAAAGTTATAGCGCTTACAAACTATGGTACAAAAATGTGAATTTCCGCTTTTTGCAGCAGCTCTGACTTTCTGAGCACCTGTCATGTTTCCTGAGGTTCTACAATGCCCAGACAGTATAAACACCCCACAAATGACCCCATTTCGGAAAGTAGACACCCTAAGGTATTCGCTGATGGGCATAGTGAGTTCATAGAACTTTTTATTTTTTGTCACAAGTTAGCGGAAAATGATGATTTATTTTTATTTTTTCTTACAAAGTCTCATATTCCACTAACTTGTGACAAAAAATAAAAAATTCTAGGAACTCGCCATGCCCCTCACGGAATACCTTGGGGTGTCTTCTTTCCAAAATGGGGTCACTTGTGGGGTAGTTATACTGTCCTGGCATTTTCCAGGGGCCCTAATGTGTGGTAAGTAGGTAAATGACCTGTGAAATCCTAAAGGTGCTCTTTGGAATATGGGCCCCTTTGCCCACCTAGGCTGCAAAAAAGTGTCACACATGTGGTATCGCCGTATTCAGGAGAAGTTGGGGAATGTGTTTTGTGGTGTCATTTTGCATATACCCATGCTGGGTGAGAGAAATATCTTGGCAAAAGACAACTTTTCCCATTTTTTTTATACAAAGTTGGCATTTGACCAAGATATTTCTCTCACCCAGCATGGGTATATGTAAAATGACACCCCAAAACACATTCCCCAACTTCTCCTGAATACGGCGATACCAGATGTGTGACACTTTTTTGCAGCCTAGATGCGCAAAGGTGCCCAAATTCCTTTTAGGAGGGCATTTTTAGACATTTGGATACCAGACTTCTTCTCACGCTTTGGGGCCCCTAGAATGCCAGGGCAGTATAAATACCCCACATGTGACCCCATTTTGGAAAGAAGACACCCCAAGGTATTCAATGAGGGGCATGGCGAGTTCATAGAAAATTTTTTTTTTTGGCACAAGTTAGCGGAAATTGATATTTTTTTCTCACAGTCTCCCTTTCCGCTAACTAGGGACAAAAATTTCAATATTTCATGGACTCAATATGCCCCTCACGGAATACCTGGGGGTGTCTTCTTTCCGAAATGGGGTCACATGTGGGGTATTTATACTGCCCTGGCATTCTAGGGGCCGTAAAGCGTGAGAAGAAGTCTGGAATATAAATGTCTAAAAATTTTTACGCATTTGGATTCCGTGAGGGGTATGGTGAGTTCATGTGAGATTTTATTTTTTGACACAAGTTAGTGGAATAAGAGACTTTGTAAGGAAAAAAAAATAATAAATTCCGCTAACTTGGGCCAAAAAAATGTCTGAAGGGAGCCTTACAGAGGGGTGATCAAGGACAGGGGGGGTGATCAATGACAGGGGGGTGATCAGGGAGTCTATATGGGGTGATCACCCCCCTGTCATTGATCACCCCCCTGTAAGGCTGCATTCAGATGTCTGTATGTGTTTTGCGGATCCGATCCATGTATCCGTGGATCCGTAAAAATCATACGGACATCTGAATGCAGCCTGACAGGGGGGTGATCAATGACATGGGGGTGATCAGGGAGTCTATATGGGGTGATCACCCCCCCTGGAAGGCTCCAGGGAGACGCCTGTATGTGTTTTGCGGATCCGATCCATCTATCAGTGGATCCGTAAAAATCATGCGGACATCTGAATGGAGCTTTACAGGGGGTTGATCAATGACAGGGGGGGTAATCAATGACAGGGGGGTGATCAGGGAGTCTATATGGGGTGATCACCACAGTCATTGATCACGCCCCTGTAAGGCTCCATTCAGACGTCCGTATGCGTTTTGCGGATCCGATCCATCTATCAGTGGATCCGTAAAAATCATGCAGACATCTGAATGGAGCTTTACAGGGGTGTGATCAATGACGGGGGGTAATCAATGACAGGGGGGTGATCAGGGAGTCTATATGGGGTGATCACCACAGTCATTGATCACGCCCCTGTAAGGCTCCATTCAGACGTCCGTATGCGTTTTGCGGATCCGATCCATCTATCAGTGGATCCGTAAAAATCATGCGGACATCTGAATGGAGCTTTACAGGGGGTTATCAATGACTGGGGGGTGATCAGGGAGTCTATATGGGGTGATCACCTCCGTCATTGATCACTCCCCTGTAAGGCTCCATTCAGACGTCCGTATGTGTTTTGCGGATCCGATCCATCTATCAGTGGATCCGTAAAATTCATACGGACCTCTGAATGGAGCCTTACAGGGGGTTATCAATGACAGGGGTGTGATCAGGGAGTCTATATGGGGTGATCACCTCCGTCATTGATCACTCCCCTGTAAGGCTGCATTCAGACGTCCGTATGTGTTTTGCGGATCCGATCCATCTATCAGTGGATCCGTAAAATTCATACGGACCTCTGAATGCAGCCTTACAGGGGGTTATCAATGACAGGGGGGTGATCAATGACAGGGGGTGATCAGGGAGTCTATATGGGGTGATCAGGGGTGATCAAGGGTGAATAAGGGGTTAATAAGTGACAGGGGGGGGTGTAGTGTAGTGGTGCTTGGTGCAACATATTACTGAGCTACCTGTGTCCTCTGGTGGTCGATCCAAACAAAGGGGACCACCAGTGGACCAGGTAGCAGGTATATTAGACGCTGTTATCAAAACAGCGTCTAATATACCTGTTAGGGGTAAAAAAAAAACATCTCTCCAGCCTGCCAGCGAACGATCGCCGCTGGCAGGCTGGAGATCAACTCTCTTACCTTCCGTTCCTGTGAGCGCGCGCGCCTGTGTGCGCGCGTTCACAGGAAATCTCGCCTCTCGCGAGATGACGCGTATATGCGTATATGCAGCGCTGCCACCTCCGGAACGCGAATCTGCGTTAAGCGGTCCGGAGGTGGTTAAATTTGAGTTTCTTCACCTTTTTTTCAATTATTTCCCTCTCTGCTTTGTCCAAGTTGTTACATAGTTGGGAGTGGTAAACCTTCAATTCCTCATTTTTCCACCACTATTTTCATGTCTGCTATTTTCTTTGTAATCTCATCCAGGATCTCCAAGCGTTTTTTAATCACTAACTGGGTTAATGCAATTGATTGTTCATATAACAATCCATTCCATTATTTTTCAAACTCCGTATTGTAGAGATCCTGGGCTGGAGTTTTATTCTATGGGTGCAGATGCGTTTTTTGGTGCAATACAACCAGCAGAGAGAGACAAGTCACTGGTATGAATATTTTTTAAAACTGATATTGCTTTGATGTGTTTTTAATAGTTTTTGTATAAACATGATGTAGGTTATTGAATACTATTATTTATAAACTCAATACGCTGGAAGCATAAAAGAAACAAAGCTCCATGTGTTCTAGGAGCAAACATTAGCTCCAGTAAACTGTGGGTCCCGATTCCGGTCAGGATCCATGCCGGGTTTTGAAGAAGTAGTCTAGAACTATAAAAGGAAGCATTTTTAGGGGGACTGGTAGCTACTGAGGAAGGGGCAATCTTAAGCCCCGAAACGCGTCTAGCTCTAACAGGACCCCGAATTTTTAAGGAGTGAGGACCAACAGATAGTGCCGGAACCTCGTACCATACTGCTCAACACCACGATAAGGTTCAAGTATAAGGAATCCGTGACAGCCTACAGCAGAGACCGGGCTGCACATGTCAAACTTTTACCTACGTGGGATTTCAACAACCTGACCTCTCAAAAATGTCTGGAGGTAATTAAAAACACGACCCAGCAGAGCGACGGTGTGCAGCGAAGTGGTGAGGAGAACCTTTCCGGTAAGACTATCTTTTTCATCAAATATTTGCTGACAGGAGATTTAACAAGACTTAAATGCTATTAGCCCAGTGGGACGCTACTGGTTGAATATAGAGCGGGACGCCGCTATACCTGTTTGTTGTGGGACTATCACGTCACGGTGCCTCTAACTGTTACCTTGGAGCTTCAGAAGTTTGTCAGTGAGTTGGGGAACAACTCGCATTTGTAGTTTTCCCAGCGAACATTCAGCATCTGCAATATGTATGCATTTTTACTGTGCGATTTTTTTCATTGTGTGAATAATATATGATGTACCTTTTTATTGTCGTTTTATTGCAGGTATATGCTATGTGTAGTTTATAATACCCATCTAGATTCAGAGTGCCAGCTACAGTGAGCAAGTGCTGTTTTATACATAGCTTTCCTACAGGAGGGCCATATTCTCTCTTTTATTGTCGTTTTTATTGCCTTATATATCAATAAATATCTGTGTGATCCCTGTATCCTGAGAGTGCCCAGTTCATTTATCACAAATATTTCTCACGATTATTTTTATTATTAGAGGCCCTACAGTGTTGCCTTTTTAGAATATATTGATTATTGGTATTTGTATATTTATGTATAAGATTTTATTCTTTTTTTAGGTTTTAATGATTATATCCAGTTGATTATTATTGCCACTTATTGTCGATAGTTTAGTACTATATCTCTGACCTATGGAATGTTAATTACTGTTAAATATTTTATCTGATTACCAATAAAGATCCCTTTAATATAGAGAGTGCCCCACTACTATTTATTTAAAAATTGGTGAATGTCACCCAGCAATGTAACAGACAAATTAGTGAAATTTATTTCCCTGTCCACTGTGTAGAGCAGGGGTATATCACAGCCAAAATTGGTGAATGTCACCCAGCAATGTAACAGACAAATTAGTGAAATGTATTTCCCTATGTAGGGCAGGGGAAAATCCCAGCCAATAATTGGTGAATGTCACCCAACAATGTAACAGACGAATTTGTGAAATTTATTTCCCTGTCCACTGTGTAGAGCAGGGGTATATCACAGCCAAAAATTGGTGAATGTCACCCAGCAATGTAACAGACAAATTAGTGAAATGTATTTCCCTGTCCGCTTTGTAGAGCAGGGGTATATCACAGCCCAAAAATGGTGAATGTCACCCAACAATGTAACAGATGAATTAGCGAAATTTATTTCCCTGTCCGCTATATAGAGCAGGGGTATATCACAGCCAAAAATTTGTGAATGTCACCCAACAATGTAACAAACGAATTAGTGAAATTTATTTCCCTGTCCGCTATATAGAGCTGGGGTATATCACAGCCATAAATTTGTGAATGTCACCCAACAATGTAACAAACGAATTAGTGAAATTTATTTCCCTGTCCGCTATATAGAGCAGGGGTATATCACAGCCAAAAATTTGTGAATGTCACCCAACAATGTAACAGACAAATTAGCGAAATTTATTTCCCTGTCCGCTATATAGAGCAGGGGTATATCACAGCCAAAAATTGGTGAATGTCACCCAACAATGTAACAGACAAATTAGTGAAATTTATTTCCCTGCCCGCTATGTAGAGCAGGGGTATATCACAGCCAAATATGCAAATATCTCAACCCCTGAACTCAGAGACGGATTAACTATATTATTTCCCTGGCACATATGCAGGTGCAGGTGTACTTCACAAAAAAATTGTTTTGTCGCCCACCGAACTAACAGACGGATTAAGTATTAAATTATTAATATTTATTTTAAATGTTGCATTGCGCCCAACAAAAAATTGCTGTAGGAAGGTCAGCCACAGATTGAACATACAGATAAATTATCTTTCTGTGTCAGGGGTGTAAAAATGGTGTATTGCACATGTGCCCTGGCTGAACAATTGTGTACCTAGGATATGTTGGTGCAGGAACCCACAATCCAAGCACTTGTTAATTACTGGCCTGATAACCGTGGAAATGTCACCCCACACGCAAACAGATGGATTTGCTGAATTTATTGGCCTGGCTATCACATATGCAGTGCAGGCCGCAGGGTTAGTTAAAAGACCAAACTGTGAATATGTCACCCCACAATCCAACAGATGAATTTAGTGAATTTATTTGCCTGGCTGTCACATATGCAGCACAGGACGCAAAGGTATTTTCTGGCCAAAGAAAAAATTTTTTTAACCAACAACAGATGGATTTAACTGATTTTCTTTCACCAACACAAATACAGCGCAGGCCGCAAAGGTACTTTGAGGGTATTTACATCCAAATCAGGTGAACGGTATAGGAATTACAACAGTTTGCATATGTGCCTCCTACTTGTTAAGGAACCAAAAGTAATGGGACAGAATAATAATCATAAATCAAACTTTCACTTTTTAATACTTGGGTGCAAATCCTTTGCAGTCAATTACAGCCTAAAGTCTGGAACGCATAGACATCACCAGACGCTGGGTTTCATCCCTGGTGATGCTCTGCCAGGCCTCTACTGCAACTGTCTTCAGTTCCTGCTTGTTCTTGAGGCATTTTCCCTTTAGTTTTGTCTTAAGCAAGTGAAATGCATGCTCAATCGGATTCAGATCAGGTGATTGACTTGGCCATTGCATAACATTGAGAGGTAGCTGAGATCCGCGGCAGCTAACCCCTTAGGTGCCGCACCTGAGGGGTTAACTGCCGGGGATTGCAGTGCCGTCATAGAGGCAGATGTCGGCTATGTGATTCTGCAGCCAGCACCCGCCTCCTGTATCTGTATTAAAGGTTGTCATTGGTGGAGCACTGCACCCCCCCCCCTTAATATGTGCAGGCCCGTGCTCTGACCTGACGCTGTGGATGTCAGGTCACTGTGGAGAGGGCGCCAAAGTCTTCAGAGCAGCTGCAGCAGAGGTAGGATAAGCCTGCTCCTACACAGTTTTATTTTATTAAAGTACTGGTCATGGGGGTCTTATCTGACATGGAGGTAGTATGAGCTCAGATAAGACCCCAAATCCTCATCAGACCCACAAAATTAGCCTCCCCAGTGCTCACATAAGACACCAAAAATCAGACACCCCATGCTCACATCTCCCCTATGTCAAATCACCCCCCCACACATGATCTCAAAATGGGGGTGGGGGAGTCATCTGAGCATGGTGCGTCATCTGAGCATGGGGCGTCATCTGAGCATAGGGCAGTTATCTGTGCATGGGGTGTCATCTGAGCATGGGGCGGTCATCTGAGCATAAGGCGGTCATCTGAGCATAAAACGGTCATCTGAGCATAAAACGGTCATCTGAGCATAAGGCGGTCATCTGAGCATAAGGCGGTCATCTGAGCATGGGGTGTCATCTGAGCATGGGGTGTCATCTGAGCATGGGGCGGTCATCTGAGCATGGGGCGGTCATCTGAGCATAAGGCGGTCATCTGAGCATAAAACGGTCATCTGAGCATAAAACGGTCATCTGAGCATAAGGCGGTCATCTGAGCATAAGGCGGTCATCTGTGCATGGGGTGTCATCTGAGCATGGGGCGGTCATCTGAGAAATCTTGAAACACATTGTGAAAAACAAAGATTGCCAGAAGTCTCATTAAAGCTGTCTACACTACAGGTAGTAAAGGTGGTTTAAATGCACTTTTTAATGTTTGATAACTCAATTGCAGTAATACTGTCGTGTGCACACATATTTGTGTAAACGGATAGCTTGTGGCTCCTGGCAGTCATACGATTTTTTTTTTCTGGCTCTTTGTGTCTGTAAGGTTGGCCACCCATGCTTTAGGTCATTGTCCATCTGCACTGTGTAGCACTGTCCAATGAGTTCTGAAGCATTTGGCTGAATATGAGCAGATAATGATGCCCGAAACACTTCAGAATTCATCCTGCTGCTTTTGTCAGCAGTCACATCATCAATAAATACAAGAGAACCAGTTCCATTGGCAGTTATACATGCCCACGCCATGACACTACCACCACCATGCTTCACTGATGAGGTGGTATGCTTAGGATCATGAGCAGTTCCTTTCCTTCTCCATACTCTTCTCTTCCCATCACTCTGGTACAAGTTGATCTTGGTCTCATCTGTCCATAGGATGTTGTTCCAGAACTGTGAAGGCTTTTTTAGATGTTGTTTGGCAAACTCTAATCTGGCCTTCCTGTTTTTGAGGCTCACCAATGGTTTAAATCTTGTGGTGAACCCTCTATATTCACTCTGGTGAAATGTTCTTTTGATTGTTGACTTTGACACACATACAACTCCTGGACAGTGTTATTGATCTGGCCAACTGTTGTGAAGGGTGTCATCCACCACAGTTGTTTTCCGTGGTCTTCCGGGTCTTATGGTGTTGCTGAGCTCACCTTCTTTTTAAGGATCTTCCAAACAGTTGTTTTGGCCACGCCTAATGTTTTTGCTATCTCTCTGATGGGTTTGTTTTATTTTTTCAGCCTAATGATGGCTTGCTTCACTGATAGTGACAGCTCTTTGGATCTCATCTTGAGAGTTGACAGCAACAGATTCCAAATTCAAATAGCACACTTGAAATGAACTCTGGATCTTTTATCTGCTCACTGTAATTGGGATAATGAGGGAATAACACACACCTGGCCATGGAACAGCTGAGAAGCCAATTGTCCTATTACTTTTGGCCCCTTACAAGTGGGAGGCACATATGCAAACTGTTGTAATTCCCACACTGGTCACTTGATTTGGATGTAAATACCCTCAAATTAAAGCTGACAGTCTGCAGTTAAAGCACACCTTGTTTTTTTCATTTCAAATCCATTGTGGTGGTGTATAGAGCCAAAAAATGTTAGGAATTGTAACAATGTCCCAATATTTATGAACCTGACTGTATTTAGCATATTAGAGACAGGATTTATAAAAAAAAAAGGGAAAAAATTGCCCAATATGTCGAATGGTTGACCTGGCTTGGGGAAAAATAATAAAAAATACTAGGAATTCTGAACACTTCATATTTTTTCACCTTTGTGGTGTAATAATAATTGAGAGAATTTCAATTATTTACAGAATACAAGTATTGGGAAAAGCACAGTATCATTTATATATCACAGTTAGTTAAGAATAGGGAAATAAGAGCACTAAAAGAACTATGTCCAGGAATAAATTTTGACTCAACGAGTTGGTTTCGGTTTCATCAATTAAAACACGCTTTTGAAGCTACACAAAATAGGGAATATTTTATCACAACAAACATGAATTTATAGATTTTGTTATCAATCCATGACAACTAGGGTCACTATCTCCCAAGTGTATAAGATAATAAGGAAGGGGTTGGGTAAAATAATAAAGTTTAACAGTGAGGAAACATGGTAAAGGATATAGGATTAAACACATTAGAATGGGGAAATATATATAAAAATATAAAAAGTGCAACTATTTCTAGTAATTTTAGGATAATTTACTTTAATATTATCCATAGAATATATATGACCCCATTACTGCTAAGTAGAGTTGAGCAAACACCTGGATGTTCGGGTTTGAGAAGTTCGGCCAAACTTCCCGAAAATGTTCGGGTTCGGGATCCGAACTCGACCCGAACTTCATTGAAGTTAATGGGGACCCGAACTTTTCGGCACTAAAAAGGCTGTAAAATAGCCCAGGAAAGGGCTAGAGGGTTGCAAAAGGCAGCAAAATGTAGGTAAATCCCCTGCAAACAAATGTGGATAGGGAAATGAATTAAAATAAAATAAAATAAATAAAAATTAACCAATATCAATTGGAGAGAGGTCCCATAGCAGAGAATTAGGCTTCATGTCACCCACCAATGGAGAAGGGCCACTTTTACTTGTTTAGGCCCCAGCACCCAGACAGAGGAGAGAGGTCCCATAGCAGAGAATCAGGCTTCATGTCACCCACCACTGGAACAGGCCACTTTCAGATATTTATGCCTCGGCATCTAGACAGAGGAGAGAGGTCGCATAGCACAGAATCAGGCTTCATGTCACCCACCGATGGAGAAGGTCACTTTTACTTATTTAGGCCCCTGACACCCAGACAGAGGAGATAGGTCCCATAGCAGAGAATCAGGCTTCATGTCACCCACTGATCGAGAAGGCCACTTTTACTTATTTAGGCCCAGCAACCAGACAGAGGAGAGAGGTCGCATAGCAGAGAATCAGGCTTCATGTCACACACCGATGGAGAAGGCCACTTTTACTTTATTTAGGCCCCTGACACCCAGACAGAGGAGATAGGTTCTATTTCAGTCCAAATCCTATATTTTTATATAAGCTTATATTCCATCATGATCTATACATTAATACATCACGCAACACAGGAACACGTAGCGGGTAAAAGTCCATAGAAAAGCTACTACTAAGAGGTTTTGCTCACATATCACAATATAGCCTTGGACTCTAGTAGAAGATAAGATAACTAAAATGTGTAGCTGGCTAAAACGTGTGTTACTGTTTAACTTAACATCATGTCATTTTGGACTCATGTCTCACATCATGTCTCACGAGATCAATAAAAACTCAGAGTGATTTTGAACTGCACAGAAGTGTGTCTTGCGTCATTATCACTCTCTCTGGCGCCAGATAAGGATCAAATCAAGCTGAATACCGAAGTCTTGTACCAGGGGTACAACTAAAAGGGAAAGATAAGAATATTCCTTACAATTTGAGGGCTCTTGTCCGGCATTGAGAAGGTCATCCTCATGTTTGGTAAGAAGAGACACTGATTTTTGTCCTTTAGGCCATCCGGAGGCACTGACCACGTCTCGATTCAAGTAAGTACATAAGGGACCCATAGATAGACTTCAAAGTACTGTGTCAGGGATACAGTAAGCATAACTCAGGGAGTTTTTGCCTTAGGACTCAGGGAGTCCAGTAACAAGAAAAGTGCACTTCAGAGGCTCAGGGAGCCCCGTAAAAAGTACTGTGTCAGGGATACAGTAAGCATAACTCAGGGAGTTTTTGCCTTAGGACCCAGGGAGTCCAGTAACAAGAAAAGTGCACTTCAGAGGGCTCAGGGAGCCCCGTAAAAGATCTGTTCCGGGAACAGAAAGTATTCAGGGAGTCCAGTAACAAGGAAAGTGCACTTCAGAGGGCTCAGGGAGTCCCGTAAAGATCTGTTCAAGGAACAGAAGGTTTAACAGCTTGATTTGATTCTTAATAAGATAATTGTAGAAGTTTTGCATGATAAGTTGTTTTGTCTAACACAGTTATATAAGGGGAAGAGACAGGCTAGGTCGTAAGTTTACAGCTGTTGTCCCAAGACTAACATTCTGTTTTGTTTTTTGCTATTACTGTTTTGTAAGAAAATAAGTTTTGATAATGGATAGTCAAAAATCTAAGATAGAATACCCTAAACCAGAACCAGGAGAAACATGTAAACAATATGTTGCCCGAGTCAGTCCTACAAAGTATTACCTTGTTAACCCATGGGTAGATAATTTGGCAGGGTGGACAGAGGCAATGGAAGCAGTAGACCCCTTTCCCAGGGAAGGAGACAATAGCATATATCACATGGACATGGTCAAGGGTCTATGCTTAGGCGACACTGCCGCCTGACCGTATTTTGAACCTGACCCTTCATGGGATATGGATTATATGCAGAAAGGAGATAGAAGAACACATGATAGAGGTATTTAAAAAAAGTCTTCACTCCAGTAGCCGTAGCATGTAAGCAAAAACCCTCAGAAAGCGTTACTGATTTCTGGAGATTTGTGGATTGCTGGAAATTGGAGGCAGGGCTACCGGTTCTCCAGAATGACAGTCTAATTATTTCCACATTTATTAACAATCTGATAGGCTAATGCTTACAGTAAAAAAAGAACGTCTCCACATGGACTTCAGACAGCATCAGTTAATGGATAAGTATTGTATGTATCTAGTGTGAGTACACTTCCCCCGCCTTCACACAAACACATTCCTGAGATAAGGGAAGCGGGCAGGGAATCATGCAGAGTAAGTGATGTGTAATATATTATACAAGATGAAGAATTGTTCAATAATTTCTTTCCCAAGCAGTGTAACGCAGCAACAAACAGTGACATACTCCATTAGCAATTCTGGATGTAACTGTGGATATCTGTTTCCAGGAAAGCTGTGTTTGTCTGTGCTGCAAGTTTTGGAATGAAACAAAGAAATTGTTTGACTGTGTTGGAAGATATATGATTCAGTGGAATGTGAATGGGTGTGGCTTTGAGTTGTAGTGGAGTTAAAAAATGTAAGAAGCCTGAGAGATGTTTTTAGCAGAGCTGTGTGTGCAATTCAGTTTTTATGTATGAGGGCGAGGTTATGAGCTGTTTTAAGTACATGAAAATGTATGTGAATATGTATGGAATACGGTATTTGTTTTCATATAATATGCGCAATTGAGAATTTTATTTTATTTTTATTTTTCTTGGAAGTTTTTGGTTTTTATTGGTGCCAACAGTATTGATCAAGCTGTACATTTTTTTTTTATTGAAGTCAATGAAAAGTTTTTATGGACCCTTTGTGTGTTCATGTCTGTATTGTCAGATCTGTTTGTTTCAATGTTTGAAGTTATGTGTTACATGTTAAGTGTTGTGCTTAACATCAGAGCTCTGTTTTTATGGGCAGCTGGGACACTAATGACAGACAAAAAGGAGGACCACAGCGTCCGACTAAAAGGGGTGGACTTAGATGACTAAGAGTGGGAGGAAGGAAGTGTGAGCTTCTATGTGAATTAATGGGGTTTTGACAAAACCTTTCAAAACTGACTCACTACCACTCGAGACCATGGACAGGGAATACATCACAGATCATGTATTCAGCGTTATACCAGATTGCCCAGTCAGCCTGTTAGGAGAGATTTGTTCATAAAGCTTGACTTGCAAGTATCAGCAAAGATTCAGGACATAACAGTACACTCAGATCTCATTCCAGTCTCTACACCAGTGCCACTGATTCTTTCAAACATACAGGACCACCCAGAACTTAATAACATTAACCCTGCATTATGTCTTCAAATGAATATGACACAGGAT
Organism: Bufo bufo; assembly: GCF_905171765.1. Taxonomy (NCBI): domain Eukaryota; kingdom Metazoa; phylum Chordata; class Amphibia; order Anura; family Bufonidae; genus Bufo; species Bufo bufo. The sequence continues at coordinate 974,220 of NC_053389.1, read as the reverse complement.
TCAAAGATTGCACACTTTACACAGCTACTGTGAAACCAGGTGTCATCTCAGTGTTCCAGAAACAATACCCGCTGTCAAAAGAGAAACTTGATGACTTAGACCAATGATAGAAGAATTCCTACAAAAGGGAATCCTGGAAGAGGTGATTTCACCCTACAGCACGCCCGTGAATCCAGTGACAAAGGCAGATGGTACTGCCCCCGCTTTGTACAGGATTTAAGGGCCATCAACAACAATCATTGTGCCTATAGCCCCTGTTGTACCTGATGTCACATAATCATTATCTGCCATTCCTGCAGACGCTGTCTGGTTCAGTGTGATAGATCTGAAAAATGCATTCTTTTCTATCCCAGTTGATAAGATAACCAGACTACTTTTTGCTTTTTCCTTTGACGGACGTCAACTGACCTGGTGCAGACCCCAGGTATATGCTGATTCACCTGTAGTGTACAACATAGTCCTCCAAGCCACGTTAAAACCATGGTACCCCCCCAAGGTTCTGTGCTGCTGCAATATGTCGATGATCTGTTACTGTGTAGCATGTCAGCGGAGGCCAGCATTCAGATGGTTTACAATGATTGTCGGGATGTGGTCACAAAGTGACACTTAAGAAAATGCAATGGTGTAAAATGCAGGTTGAATACTTGGGCTTTGTCCTCACAAAAGGTGAAAGGAGAATCAGCGCAGAAAGAGTCCAGTCTATTGCGGGTCTGGTCACCCCGCACACCAAGAAAGAAATGTTATCTTTCCTTGGTATGATAAATTACTGTAGACAATGGATTCCTGGGTGCTCCTATTATGACAATGTTTTGAGGCAAGCCACTCTGGACGGAAATCCAGATTTGATTAAATGGTCTTCTGAAATGTTCAATGCATTTGATTATCTGAAATGTTTACTCATGTCGAGTCCAGGCTGGGCCTCCCTGACTATAATATGCCCTTCCACATGTTTGCACGCCAAAATTGTAAAACCATGGCGGGTGTACTGACACAAGAAAACGGAGGCAAGTTGCGTCCTTGTGCCCTTTTTTCTCAAAAGGTAATGCCCACCCTGTTCAGGGGAAGCCGGCATGTCTGTGTTCTCTTGCAGCCTGTGCTATGATGGTAGAGTCTGGCAACTTCTTTCACAATGTGACATTACACTATTTTGCATACCACTCATGATGTTGTAGGCCTGCTCAAGGGCATCCACACTCAACACAGCAGGCAGCTGAGCTCATGGCACTCACTAGAGCATGTATTCTACATGCTGATAGACCTGTCACCATTTATACTGATAGTAGGTACACACATGGGGGTAGTGTGGGACCATGGTATGATTTGGCAGAGGAGAGATTCACGGCAGCAGATGGTAAGGATCATGTCTCACAGGGCAATGCGCTGGCAGATAAGGTGGCGAAATGAGTGGCCAAATGCAACCCCACAGGTTTGTGTAACCATTGGGAGATGCCATGTCTGGCACTCCAACCCCTGAGATGTTGCAAATACTTACTGATCTTCAGTGGTATGCCACTGAACAGGAACAGCAAGACTGGTGTTATCCAGTATTGCAGAAAAATCCTAAGATAGAATTATTCTGCGAAGAGGGAAGTTATGCATTCCCCCCAACACAATGCTTCCATCTTAATAGCACATTTCCACGGAGTAGGACATAACAGTATGAGATACTCATGGGGAGGCCTTTCCCCACCCCCTGGGCCTAATGATAGTGCAGGGAGGAGACCTTGATTTAATAAGGGAAGATTATGTCACCAAATTGATACAGGTACTTAACAAAACTGAGAACAAGTTGCTTGTAAGTCTCCCTCTCTTCCACAGGAACCCACCCACCCATACAGGGTGGGGGATGAGGTGGTGGTCGAAACACTGAAGAAAGGAAGAGCTCAAGGTGATTTTGTAAATGGCCCCCCACCTACTACCGTGGTTGCAGTAACCAGAACAGCTGATGCTGACTGAACAATCTCCAATTTGGATCCACGCCACCCGAGTGAAGCTTGTGAGAGAAAGAGAGGAGGCAGGAACGGAGGCAGACAGCCTTGGCTTTTGAAGAAGGAAAGGAGGTACTAACGGAGGCAGACAGCCTTGACCTCGAAGAAGATACAGAAGGGGTACTAACGGAGGCAGACAGCCTTGACCCCCAACGAGATGATGCAGTCGGGAAATTCCTCAAGATGGCTGAAATGTAGTGCCTGATAATTGCAGTCCCCACCCCAGTAGATGTATGGACAGGGCTCCTACGTTCCCAATCGAATGACACAGATTTGCAGGATCATGATGTTAAATATGGATATGTAAATCCTTATCATGCTCGTTATAACTGTCCTACATATGAGACTCTGCAAAGTAATATGATAGAAATCTAGAAAGTTGTAAAAGATATTATCAGAGAAAAAAATATATATATATATATGCAATGTAATATTACAAAAACAGTACCATCCCTAGACAAACATGTACCTCTACCAACAGGATGAGTATTGGCCTGTGGAAATACTAGTCACACATATATACCGGCCAATATTACAGAGGGACCCTGTACAATAGCCAGGTTGACATTAGCAATGATACCACTATTTCCAGCAATGCAGACACGACACACGAGAGACACTTCCCCTACAGCTACCAGAAAATTGTGACTATAATGTGAATCTCCTCTCTACAGCAGAATACATGAGTTAAGGGGTATCGATGATAGGGGGTACCAGGGTTGGCCATAATAACCACAGGACAATATCAAAACTTGCCTGTTGTATGGTAAAACAGATAGATGTCACTAGTGCAGTTCTGCAAGATATGCTGCTGGATATACAATCATATAAAAAGGCTATCTTGCAGAATAGGGCAACTATTGACTACTTATTGCTTCAACATGGTATAGGATGCTCAGCGTTCCAGGGATGTGTTGTTTCAATTTATCAGATCACTCCCGTGGAAAAAGATAAAATAGGCCAACTAGAAGAGATGATAAAAACATATAAAACAAGATGTTGACCAAGGTTGGTGGGACTGGCTTTTTGGCTGGATACCTGACTTTGGTCAAATAAGGTATGTTTTAGGAGTGGCACTTGCCGTGGTCGCTGCAATAGTGTGTCTCTGCTGTTGTCTACAGTATGTGCCCTCCCTACTTACCATATGTAAAAATGTGGCCGAAAGAGGGGTACACTCAACATTCCTCTATACTCCGGTAGAAGTAGAGAGGTAAACACAACCCCAACAAAGCCTGTGGATTATACTCTTGAAGGGTATATGAAATACCTAAAGGCTTATAAGTAGAGTTGAGCGAACACATGGATGTTCGGGTTCGAGAAGTTCGGACCGAACTTCCCGGAATGTTCGGGTTCGGATCCCGAACCCGACCCGAACTTCGTCCCGAACCCGAACCCCATGAAGTCAATGGGGACCCAAACTTTTCACTAAAAAGGCTGTAAAAATGCCCAGGAAAGAGCTAGAGGGCTGCAAAAGGCAGCAACATGTAGGTAAATCCCCTGCAAACAAATGTGGATAGGGAAATGAATTAAAATAAAATAAAAAAATTAAAATTAACCCAATATCAATTGGACAGAGGTCCCATAGCAGAGAATCTGGCTTCACGTCAGCAGAGAATCAGTCTCTTCATGCCATAGCAGAGAATCTGGCTTCATGTCAGCAGAGAATCAGTCTTCATGTCATAGCAGAGAATCAGGCTTCACGTCACCCACCACTGGAACAGGCCACTGTCACATATTTAGGCCCCGGCACCCAGGCAGAGGAGAGAGGTCCCGTAACAGAGAATCTGGCTTCATGTCAGCACAGAATCAGTCTTCATGTCATAGCAGAGAATCAGGCTTCACGTCACCCACCACTGGAACAGGCCACTGTCACATATTTAGGCCTGGCACCCAGCAGAGGAGAGAGGTCTGTAACAGAGAATCTGGCTTTATGTCAGCACAGAATCAGTCTTCATGTCATAGCAGAGAATCAGGCTTCACGTCACCACCACTGGACAGGCCACTGTCACATATTTAGGCCCAGGCAGAGGAGAGAGGTCCCGTAACAGAGAATCTGGCTTCATGTCAGCAGAGAATCAGTCTTCATGTCATAGCAGAGAATCAGGCTTCACGTCACCCACCACTGGAACAGGCCACTGTCACATATTTAGGCCCAGGCACCCAGACAGAGGAGAGAGGTCCCGTAACAGAGAATCTGGCTTCATGTCAGCACAGAATCAGTCTTCATGTCATAGCAGAGAATCAGGCTTCACGTCACTCACCACTGGAACAGACTACTGTCACATATTTAGGCCCCGGCACCCAGACAGAGGAGAGAGGTCCCGTAACAGAGAATCTGGCTTCATGTCAGCAGAGAATCAGTCTTCATGTCATAGCAGAGAATCAGGCTTCACGTCACCCACCACTGGAAAAGGCCACTGTCACATATTTAGGCCCAGGCACCCAGGCAGAGGAGAGAGGTCCCTAACAGAGAATCTGACTTCATGTCAGCACAGAATCAGTCTTCATGTTATAGCAGAGAATCAGGCTTCACGTCACCCCACACTGGAAAGGCCACTGTCACATATTTAGGCCAGGCACCCAGGCAGAGGAGAGAGGTCCCGTAACAGAGAATTGGCTTCATGTCAGCACAGATCAGTCTTCATGTCATAGCAGAGAATCAGGCTTCACGTCACCCACCACTGGAACAGGCCACTGTCACATATTTAGGCCCGGCACCCAGACAGAGGAGAGAGGTCCCGTAACAGAGAATCTGGCTTCATGTCAGCACAGAATCAGTCTTCATGTCATAGCAGAGAATCAGGCTTCACGTCACCCACCACTGGAACAGGCCCCTGTCACATATTTAGGCATAGGCACCCAGGCAGAGGAGAGAGGTCCCGTACAGAGAATCTGGCTTCATGTCAGCACAGAATCAGTTTCATGTTATAGCAGAGAATCAGGCTTCACATCACCCACCACTGAACAGGCCCACTGTCACATATTTAGGCCCCGGCACCCAGACAGAGGAGAGGTTCATTCAAATTAGGGTTGCCCCGCAATATAATGGTAAAATGAAAATAAAATAGGATTGAATGAGGAAGTGCCCTGGAGTACAATAATAAATGGTTAAGCGGGAGGTAGTTAATGTCTAATCTGCACAAGGGATGGACAGGTCCTGTGGGATCCATGCCTGGTTCATTTTTATGAACGTCAGCTTGTCCACATTGGCTGTAGACAGGCGGCTGCGTTTGTCTGTAATGACGCCCCCTGCCGTGCTGAATGCACGTTCAGACAAAACGATGGCCGCCGGGCAGGCCATCACCTCCCAAGGCTTAAAAGGCTAGCTCTGGCCACGTGGACAATTTGGAGACCAGAAGTTGAATGGGGCCGAACCATCAGTCAGTACGTGGAGGGGTGTGCACAGGTACTGTTCCACCATCTTATTGAAATGTTGCCTCCTGCTAACACGTTCCGTATCAGGTGGTGGTGCAGTTAGCTGTGGCGTGGTGACAAAACTTTTCCACATCTCTGCTATGCTAACCCTGCCCTCAGAGGAGCTGGCCGTGACACAGCTGCGTTGGCGTCCTCCTGCTCCTCCTCTGCCTTCGCCTTGGGCTTCCACTTGTTCCCCTGTGACATTTGGGAATGCTCTCAGTAGCACGTCTACCAACGTGCGCTTGTACTCGCGCATCTTACTATCACGCTCCAGTGCATGAAGTAAGGTGGGCACATTGTCTTTGTACGTGGATCCAGCAGGGTGGCAACCAGTAGTCCGCACACATTAAAATGTGGGCAACTCTGCTGTCGTTGCGCAGGCACTGCAGCATGTAGTCGCTCATGTGTGCCAGGCTGCCAGAGGTAAGGACAAGCTGTCCTCTGTGGGAGGCGTATCGTCATCTTCCTGGGTTTCCCCCCAGCCACGCACCAGTGATGGGCCGAGCTGCGTTGGGTGCCAGCCCGCTGTGAACCTGCTTCATCCTCATCCTCCTCCACCTCCTCCTCATCCTCGTCCTCCAGTAGTGGGCCCTGTCTGGCCACATTTGTACCTGGCCTCTGCTGTTGCAAAAAACCTCCCTCTGAGTCACTTCGAAGAGACTGCCTGAAGTGCTAAAAATGACCCCTCTTCCTCCTCCTCCTCCTCCTGGGCTACCTCCTCTCCCATCATCGCCCTAAGTGTTTTCTCAAGGAGACATAGAAGTGGTATTGTAACGCTGCTAACGGCGTCATCGCCACTGGCCATGTTGGTGGAGTACTCGAAACAGCGCAACAGGGCACACAGGTCTCGCATGGAGGCCCAGTCATTGGTGGTGAAGTGGGGCTGATCCGCAGTGCGACTGACCCGTGCGTGCTGCAGCTGAAACTCCATTATGGCCTGCTGCTGCTCGCACAGTCTGTCCAGCATGTGCAAGGTGGAGTTCCACCTGGTGGGCACGTCGCATATGAGGCGGTGAGCGGGAAGGCCGAAGGTTACGCTGTAGCGCAGACAGGCGAGCAGCGGCAGGGTGTGAACGCCGGAAGCGCCAACAGACGGCCCGCACTTTATGCAGCAGCTCTGACATGTCGGGGTAGTTGTGAATGAACTTCTGCACCACCAAATTCAGCACATGCGCCAGGCAAGGGACTGTGCGTCAAACCGGCTAGTCCCAGAGCTGCAACGAGATTTCGCCCATTATCGCACACCACCAGGCGGGCTTGAGGCTCACGGCAGCACACCACTCGTCGGTCTGTTGTTCTATACCCCGCCACAACTCCTGTGCGGTGTGGGGCCTGTCCCCAAACATATGAGTTTCAGAATGGCCTGCTGACGTTTACCCCGGGCTGTGCTGAAGTGGTGGTGAAGGTGTGTGGCTGACTGGATGAGCAGGTGGAAAAAGAGGAGGAGGAAGCTGAGTAGGAGGAGGAGGAGTCAGGAGGCAAAGAATGTTGCCCTGCGATCCTTGGCGGCGGAAAGGACGTACGTTAAACAGCTCTCCGCCTGGGGCCCAGCCGCCACTACATTTACCCAGTGTGCAGTTAGGGAGAATAGCGTCCCTGGCCGTGCTTACTGGTCCACGTATCTGTGGTTAGGTGGACCTTGCACAGATGGCGTTGTGCAGTGCACACTTGATTTTATCGGATACTTGGTTGTGCAGGAAGGCACGGCTCTCTTGGAGAAGTAGTGGCGGCTGGGAACAAACATAGTGTGGGACAGCAAGCAAATGAGCTGTTTGAAGCTGTCTGTGTCCACCAGCCTAAATGACAGCATTTCATAGGCAGAGTTTAGAAATGCGGGAATTGAGGGCCAGGGATCGAGGGTGGCTAGGTGGGAATTTACGCTTTCTCTCAAATGTTTGTGAGATGGAGAGCTGAACGCTGCCGTGTGACATGGTTGAGATGCTTGGTGACGCAGGTGGTGGTGTTGGTGGTACATCCCATGTTTGCTGGGCGGCAAGTGCCAACGTCCCTCCAGAGGCGGAGGAAGAGGCCGAGGCGGGCAGCAGCAGCAGAGAGCCGAGGCGGCAGCAGCAGAAGAGGTAGCAGGGGGAGCCTGAGTGACTTCCTTGTTTTTAAGGTGTTTACTCCACTGCAGTTCATGCTTTGCATGCAGGTGCTGGTCATGCAGGTTGTGCTAAGGTTCAGAACGTTAATGCCACGCTTCAGGCTCTGATGGCACAGCGTGCAAACACTCGGGTCTTGTCGTCAGTACATTGTTTGAAGAAGTGCCATGCCAGGGATCTCCTTGAAGCTGCCTTTGGGAGTGCTCGGTCCCAGATGGCGGCGGTCAGTAGCAGGCGGAGTCTCTTGGCGGCGGGTGTTCTGATTTTGCCCATGCTCCCTCTTTTGCTACCCTGTTGGCTCGGTCTCACCACTGCCTCTTCTCCGAACTGTGAAAGTCAGTGGCACGACCTTCATTCCATGTGGGGTCTAGGACCTCATCGTCCCCGCATCGTCTTCCACCCAGTCTTGATCCCTGACCGCCTGTTCAGTCTGCACACTGCAGAAAGACGCAGCAGTTGGCACCTGTGTTTCGTCATCATCAGAGACGTGCTAAGGTGGTATTCCCATGTCCTCATTATCAGGAAACATAAGTGGTTGTGCGTTAGTGCATTCTATCTCTTCCACCCCTGGGGAAGGGCTAGGTGGATGCCCTTGGGAAACCCTGGCTGCAGAGTCTTCAAACAGCATAAGAGACTGCTGCATAACTTGAGGCTAGACAGTTTCCCTGATATGCATGGGGGTGATGTGACAGCATGATGGGCTTGGTTTTCATGCGGCCATCTGTGCGGCTTTCTGCAGAAGACTGGGTGGGAGATAATGTGAACGTGCTGGATGCACTGTCGGCCACCCAATTGACAGAAAAATTAAGAAAAATATTATTCGGGCCAATGTATTGAATTAAAATTCAGGCCTTTTTTTACAGACACCTAACACTATCTGGCTATCTAATTAGGTACCGTATTACACTAATACAGGCACAGCAGTAATGACAGATTTTGCTGAATATAAATGTGAGGACTATTTTTTAGGCACTGTGTGACAGGTATACGTTTAATCACAGAATTAGACTTGTATCTGCAACTGTAGCGTGTTGTGTTTAAGTTTTACAGAATGGACCCTATCAGCACCTTGAATCTAATATACCCTTTTAGGGATAGATTTAAAGTAGGTCTGATACAGCAGAAACCACTAATTTTGAGATTTGCAAATTTGGGAATTGTTTTTCAACCCAGAACAAAAACTGTGCTTTTACGGTCACTAAAATAACTTGACAGCTAAAACAGTACTTGATTTGGATGAATATAATGTGAGACCTATTTTTTAGGCGCTGTGTGACTGGCTCAACTTGCCCTGATGTAGTATATGGCAAAAAAATAACCACACTATTGATGGTTAAATGCACTTGGGTGACACAGGCTCAGCCTGCACCTGATGTAGTATATGGCCAAAAAATAACCACACTATTGATGGTTAAATGCACTTGATGAAAGCTTGACCCTGATGTAGGATATAGCAAAAAATAACCACACTATTGATGGTTAAATGCACTTGGTGGTAGCTTGTGCTGGCGCACCACAAGCCACAAAATGGCAGCCGATCACCCCAGAAAAAAGTGACTGAAAAACGCTCTGGGCAGCCTAAAAACACTGAGCAATTGAATAGCAGCAGTTCAATGATCCACAGCTGTAGATCGATCACTGAATGAAGTCTTTTGGAGGAGTTAATCTGCCTAATCTCGCCCTAACGTCGCAGCTGCAACCTCTCCCTACGCTTGTATCAGCAGAGTGACGTGCAGCGCTACGTGACCCAAGCTTATATAGAGGCTGGGTCACATGCTGCACTGGCCAATCACAGCCATGCCAATAGTAGGCATGGCTGTGATGGCCTCTTGGGGCAAGTAGCATGACGCTTGTTGATTGGCTGCTTTGCAGCCTTTCAAAAAGCGCCAAGAAAGCGCCGAACACCGAACCCGAACCCAGACTTTTACGAAAATGTCCGGGTTCGGGTCCGTGTCACGGACACCCCAAAATTCGGTACGAACCCGAACTGTATAGTTCGGGTTCGCTCATCCCTACTTATAAGCAAACTAAGGAAAAACTAGAAAGGAACAAAATTAAAAACCCACATTATATAGATATATGTAAATGGGTTTTAAAGAGAGGATTGATAGGTTCTATTTCCGTCTAAATCCTATATTTTTATATAAGCTTATATTACATCATGAATCATGATCTATACATTAATACATTACGCACACAGGAACACATAGCGGTCAAAAGTCCATAGAAAAGCTACTACTAAGAGGTTTTGCTCACATGTCACAATATAGCCTTGGACTCTGGTAGAAGATAAGATAACTAAAATGTGTAGCTGGCTAAAAACATGTGTTACTGGTTAACTTAAACATTATGTCATTTAGGATTATATATGTCTCACGAGATCAATAAAAAACTTAGAGTGATTTTGAACTGCACAGAAGTGGGTCTTGCTTCATTATCGCTCTCTCTGGCCAGATAAGGATCAAATCAAGCTGAATACCGAAGTCTTGTACCTAGGTTACAATATAAGGGAAAGATAAGAAAATTCCTTACAGGCACAGTACAGTCTGTGGGCCTGACACTCACTGGCAGGCAACTCCAAGTATATTACAGAGGAAAAATTAAATTAATTTTTTAACAGCAAGGTGCTGTGCCACCCCTATATGAGTGGTGGGCAGTGGCACAGTACAGTCAGTGGGCCTGACACTCACTGGCATTTAACTGCAATTATATTACAGAGAACAAATTAAATGACTTTTTTTATCTGCAAGGTGCTGTGCCATCTTATATGAGTGGTGTGCACACGTACAGTCTGTGGGCCTGTGGCCTCTCACACACGGGCAGGCAACTGCAATATATATATAGAAAAAAATAAAATAAAAGCAGACTGATGTACCAGCCCTGGGGTGCTGTCAGGACGCTTTCCTTACAGCAGATGAGTCTTTGAGGACTGGAGTGGACACAGAACACTGGCCTAGCTAACGATTTCCCTATTAATTCAGCAGCAGCAGCACTCTCCCTGCTCTAATTATCACTGCAGCTTCAGAATGAATCTAAGAGGGCTGCTGTCCTTGCTTTTTTTTAGGAGGTGAGAGGGTCTGGGAGGGAGGGTATGCTGATTGGCTTGAATGTGTCTGCTGACTGTGAGGTACAGGGTCAAAGGCGGACCGAACATCACATATGTTCGCCCACCGCGGCGAACGTGAACAAGCGATGTTCCCCGGGAACTGTTCGCCGGCGAATAGTTTGGGACATCTCTACTGACTAGCTGAGGAGGTATATGGCTTCTCTTGGGTCTCTGGACTTTACTCACAGCTATCTTCACAGGGTATGCTTCTTCCTGGAACTGGAGTTGTCTGCTTGCTTCTTCGAGCTGAGGCTGAAGGGCTCAGGCTGGGGATTATGATCAATGTCTCAGCCGAGACAAGATCCTGGCTTGATTCTCTATATCTGGGAGCTCCTACACGCAGAGACTTCCCCTAGCAGGGGTGGCTGACACACTGACTTAACTTCCTTCCCTCCCCATGAGGCAGGATGTGGGCGCAGCATACTCTGCTCACAGAGGGGGGAGCTAAACTGTAACAAACTATTCCAGCTTAGAAATACTAAACTAAACCTAAGTCCTTGTTAACACATTGCTGCCACCTGCTGGTGAACATGGAAATTACAGCAATATACAATTAACAAGGTTTTCAATGCACATTTGTGAGGGTATAATGTAAAATTACATCAGATGACAATGTAAAGGCTCTTAACAGATTGTAGCGGGGTAAAAGAGTTTAGTAACACAACTCTGGGGTGTTACACATATAAATTATTTCAGAATGACCCACTGGACCAAGGAGGTCAAAAGATATAATCTAGTAGTCCTAAAACTAATAATTCCTGTTTAGGGTCTATATTAAAACGTAACCTTTATTTCTTATTGACATACACATAAGACAAAACAAAAAGACTCTGTTGAGAGTATTATTAAAAGTACATATGGAGGGATAATTGACAGGTGGTAGGAATATATAACACTCCGTCACTGTACACTGTCAGAGTGGAGGATACAGCTGTATCCTTTTGTGAGTGTTATATATGATTCATAAGACTTGCCATTTGGCGCTGGATCTTAAACTCTTTGTCTGCTGGTGTTAACAAACACCAGACAGTTTGGACCTTTTGGGCTTTCAATCCCTCAGTTAGCAGGTCAAGCTATACGCTGATATCTAAATCTCCATTACGGTAGTGCTTCTAACTGAAGGCTTATGTCAATGCCTGCTAATTAGGTCTTTGCTACCCCTGTCAAAGAGCCGATTCATTATATTGTTGTCAGTGGCTCCATTCCCCTGAAGATGCCGCCTAGTGCGGTGAAACATGTCGGGGGAGATACGTCTTATAACCTTTTAAAGATTATGTCAGGGATAGTTTGAGCTGTGGCACCGCGATCTGCAGACGCAGTGTGAATCGGCTCTTTGACAGGGGTAGCAAATACCTAATTAGCAGGCATTGACATAAGCCTTCAGTTAGAAGCACTACCGTAATGGAGATTTAGATATCAGCGTATAGCTTGACCTGCTAACTGAGGGATTGAAAGCCCAAAAGGTCCAAACTGTCTGGTGTTTGTTAACACCAGCAGACAAAGAGTTTAAGATCCAGCGCCAAATGGCAAGTCTTATGAATCATATATATCACTCACAAAAGGATACAGCTGTATCCTCCACTCTGACAGTGTACAGTGACGGAGTGTTATATACTCCTACCACCTGTCAATTATCCCTCCATATGTACTTTTAATAATACTCTCAACAGAGTCTTTTTGTTTTGTCTTATGTGTATGTCAATAAGAAATAAAGTTACGTTTTAATATAGACCCTAAACAGGAATTATTAGTTTTAGGACTACTGGATTATATCGTTACACATATAATATACAGATTTCCTTAATGCCTAATTGAATATAGTCTTATTGAGCAATACCCATATAAGGTCATAAGTATACAGGCAAAAAGACACATCAGATCACGAAAAAAAATGCATCAGATCATATAAAAACGCATATGCATTTGTGGTGCGATTTAGATGCGATTTCAATGTATTATCCATAATATCCATATATCTATCACTGTATGTCTTTCAAATATGGTATATATGTTATTCCCCCATAAATATCATATCCATTCTATACTAGTACAGTCGATAGTACTACATACGTTATTATTCTGGAGAAATAAATTAACTTAAAGGGAACCTGTCACCGGGATTTTGGGTATAGAGCTGAGGACATGAGATGAGTCAGGGACAGGACTCATCTCAGGTAATTTGCATTTGTATCAAATCGTTGTTTTTTTTACACAATAAAAGCACACAGAGCTATGGGGACTGGGTATTGCGGATGTGCTAGCGGCGATCTAGCAGCCCATGTCCTCAGCTCTATACCCCAAATCCCGGTGACAGGT
>NC_053389.1:940426-960791 GCF_905171765.1 Bufo bufo | reverse complement strand
TATAAGGTATATAGTGCAGAGCTATGGCTGTATAAGGTATATAGTGCAGAGCTATGGCTGTATAAGGTATATAGTGCAGAGCTATGGCTGTATAAGGTATATAGTGCAGAGCTATGGCTGTATAAGGTATATAGTGCAGAGCTATGGCTGTATAAGGTATATAGTGCAGAGCTATGGCTGTATAAGGTATATAGTGCAGAGCTATGGCTGTATAAGGTATATAGTGCAGAGCTATGGCTGTATACGGTATATAGTGCAGAGCTATGGCTGTATAAGGTATATAGTGCAGAGCTGTGTGTATAATGTATATAGTGCAGAACTATGCGTATAAGGTATATAGTGCAGAGCTATGGCTGTGTAAGGTATATAGTACAGAGCTGTGTGTATAAGGTATATAGTGCAGAGCTATGGCTGTATAAGGTATATAGTGCAGAGCTATGGCTGTATAAGGTATATAGTGCAGAGCTATGGCTGTGTAAGGTATATAGTACAGAGCTGTGTGTATAAGGTATATAGTGCAGAGCTATGGCTGTATAAGGTATATAGTGCAGAGCTGTGTGTATAAGGTATATAGTGCAGTGCTATGGGCTGTATAAGGTATATTGTACAGAGCTGTGTGTATAAGGTATATAGTGCAGAGCTGTGTGTATAATGTATATAGTGCAGAGCTGTGTGTATAAGGTATATAGTGCAGAGCTATGGCTGTATAAGGTATATAGTGCAGAGCTATGGCTGTATAATGAATATAGTGCAGAACTGTGTGAATAAGGTATATAGTACAGAGCTGTGTGTATAAGGTATATAGTGCAGAGCTATGGCTGTATAATGAATATAGTGCAGAACTGTGTGAATAAGGTATATAGTACAGAGCTGTGTGTATAAGGTATATAGTGCAGAGCTGTGTGTATAATGTATATAGTACAGAGCTGTGTGTATAAGGTATATAGTGCAGAGCTATGGCTGTATAAGGTATATAGTACAGAGCTGTTTGTATAAGGTATATAGTACAGAGCTGTGTGTATAATGTATATAGTGCAGAGCTGTGTGTATAAGGTATATAGTGCAGAGCTATGGCTGTATAAGGTATATAGTGCAGTGCTATGGCTGTATAAGGTATATAGTGCAGAACTATGTGTATAAGGTATATAGTGCAGAGCTATGGCTGTATAAGGTATATAGTACAGAGCTGTGTGTATAAGGTATATAGTGCAGAGCTATGGCTGTATAAGGTATATAGTGCAGAGCTATGGCTGTATAAGGTATATAGTGCAGAGCTATGGCTGTGTAAGGTATATAGTGCAGAGCTATGGCTGTATAAGGTATATAGTGCAGAGCTATGGCTGTGTAAGGTATATAGTGCAGAGCTATGGCTGTATAAGGTATATAGTGCAGAGCCATGGCTGTGTAAGGTATATAGTGCAGAGCTATGGCTGTATAAGGTATATAGTGCAGAGCTATGGCTGTATAAGGTATATAGTGCAGAGCTATGGCTGTATACGGTATATAGTGCAGAGCTATGGCTGTATAAGGTATATAGTGCAGAGCTGTGTGTATAATGTATATAGTGCAGAACTATGTGTATAAGGTATATAGTGCAGAGCTATGGCTGTGTAAGGTATATAGTACAGAGCTGTGTGTATAAGGTATATAGTGCAGAGCTATGGCTGTATAAGGTATATAGTGCAAAGCTATGGCTGTATAAGGTATATAGTGCAGAGCTATGGCTGTGTAAGGTATATAGTACAGAGCTGTGTGTATAAGGTATACAGTGCAGAGCTATGGCTGTATAAGGTATATAGTGCAGAGCTGTGTGTATAAGGTATATAGTGCAGTGCTGTGGCTGTATAAGGTATATAGTGCAGAGCTATGGCTATATACGGTATATAGTGCAGAGCTATGGCTGTATACGGTGTATAGTGCAGAACTGTGTGCATAATGTATATAGTGCAGAACTATGTGTATAAGGTATATAGTGCAGAGCTATGGCTGTATACGGTATATAGTGCAGAGATATGGCTCTATAAGGTATATAGTGCAGAGCTATGTGTATAAGGTATATAGTGCAGAGCTATGGCTGTATAAGGTATATAGTGCAGAGCTGTGTGTATAAGGTATATAGTGCAGAGCTATGGCTGTATAAGGTATATAGTACAGAGCTGTGTGTATAAGGTATATAGTACAGAGCTGTGTGTATAAGGTATATAGTGCAGAGCTGTGTGTATACGGTATATAGTGCAGAGCTATGGCTGTATACGGTATATAGTGCAGAGCTATGGCTGTATAAGGTATATAGTGCAGAGCTATGGCTGTATACGGTATATAGTGCAGAGCTATGGCTGTATAAGGTATATAGTACAGAGCTGTGTGTATAAGGTATATAGTGCAGAGCTGTGTGTACAAGGTATATAGTGCAGAGCTGTGTGTATACGGTATATAGTGCAGAGCTATGGCTGTATAAGGTATATAGTACAGAGCTGTGTGTATAAGGTATATAGTGCAGAACTGTGTGTATAAGGTATATAGTACAGAGCTGTGTGTATAAGGTATATAGTACAGAGCTGTGTGTATAAGGTATATAGTGCAAAGCTATGGCTGTATAAGGTATATAGTGCAGAGCTATGGCTATATACGGTATATAGTGCAGAGCTATGGCTGTATAAGTTATACAGTGCAGCGCTATGGCTGTATAAGGTATATAGTGCAGAGCTATGGCTGTATAAGGTATATAGTGCAGAGCTATGGCTGTATAAGGTATATAGTGCAGACCTATGGCTATATACGGTATATAGTGCAGAGCTATGGCTGTATAAGGTATATAGTGCAGCGCTATGGCTGTATAAGGTATATAGTGCAGAGCTATGGCTGTGTAAGGTATATAGTGCAGAGCTATGGCTGTATAAGGTATATAGTGCAGAGTTATGGCTGTATAAGGTATATAATGCAGAGCTATGGCTGTATAAGGTATATAGTGCAGAGCTATGGCTGTATAAGGTTTATAGTGCAGAGCTATGGCTGTATAAGGTATATAGTGCAGAGCTATGGCTGTATAAGGTATATAGTGCAGAGCTATGGCTGTATAAGGTATATAGTGCAGAGCTATGGCTGTATAAGGTATATAGTGCAGAGCTATGGCTGTATAAGGTATATAGTGCAGAGCTATGGCTGTATAAGGTATATAGTGCAGAGCTATGGCTGTATAAGGTATATAGTGCAGAGCTATGGCTGTATACGGTATATAGTGCAGAGCTATGGCTGTATAAGGTATATAGTGCAGAGCTGTGTGTATAATGTATATAGTGCAGAACTATGCGTATAAGGTATATAGTGCAGAGCTATGGCTGTGTAAGGTATATAGTACAGAGCTGTGTGTATAAGGTATATAGTGCAGAGCTATGGCTGTATAAGGTATATAGTGCAGAACTATGTGTATAAGGTATATAGTGCAGAGCTATGGCTGTATAAGGTATATAGTACAGAGCTGTGTGTATAAGGTATATAGTGCAGAGCTATGGCTGTATAAGGTATATAGTGCAGAGCTATGGCTGTATAAGGTATATAGTGCAGAGCTATGGCTGTGTAAGGTATATAGTGCAGAGCTATGGCTGTATAAGGTATATAGTGCAGAGCTATGGCTGTGTAAGGTATATAGTGCAGAGCTATGGCTGTATAAGGTATATAGTGCAGAGCCATGGCTGTGTAAGGTATATAGTGCAGAGCTATGGCTGTATAAGGTATATAGTGCAGAGCTATGGCTGTATAAGGTATATAGTGCAGAGCTATGGCTGTATACGGTATATAGTGCAGAGCTATGGCTGTATAAGGTATATAGTGCAGAGCTGTGTGTATAATGTATATAGTGCAGAACTATGTGTATAAGGTATATAGTGCAGAGCTATGGCTGTGTAAGGTATATAGTACAGAGCTGTGTGTATAAGGTATATAGTGCAGAGCTATGGCTGTATAAGGTATATAGTGCAAAGCTATGGCTGTATAAGGTATATAGTGCAGAGCTATGGCTGTGTAAGGTATATAGTACAGAGCTGTGTGTATAAGGTATACAGTGCAGAGCTATGGCTGTATAAGGTATATAGTGCAGAGCTGTGTGTATAAGGTATATAGTGCAGTGCTGTGGCTGTATAAGGTATATAGTGCAGAGCTATGGCTATATACGGTATATAGTGCAGAGCTATGGCTGTATACGGTGTATAGTGCAGAACTGTGTGCATAATGTATATAGTGCAGAACTATGTGTATAAGGTATATAGTGCAGAGCTATGGCTGTATACGGTATATAGTGCAGAGATATGGCTCTATAAGGTATATAGTGCAGAGCTATGTGTATAAGGTATATAGTGCAGAGCTATGGCTGTATAAGGTATATAGTGCAGAGCTGTGTGTATAAGGTATATAGTGCAGTGCTATGGCTGTATAAGGTATATAGTACAGAGCTGTGTGTATAAGGTATATAGTACAGAGCTGTGTGTATAAGGTATATAGTGCAGAGCTGTGTGTATACGGTATATAGTGCAGAGCTATGGCTGTATAAGGTATATAGTGCAGAGCTATGGCTGTATAAGGTATATAGTGCAGAGCTATGGCTGTATACGGTATATAGTGCAGAGCTATGGCTGTATAAGGTATATAGTACAGAGCTGTGTGTATAAGGTATATAGTGCAGAGCTGTGTGTACAAGGTATATAGTGCAGAGCTGTGTGTATACGGTATATAGTGCAGAGCTATGGCTGTATAAGGTATATAGTACAGAGCTGTGTGTATAAGGTATATAGTGCAGAACTGTGTGTATAAGGTATATAGTACAGAGCTGTGTGTATAAGGTATATAGTACAGAGCTGTGTGTATAAGGTATATAGTGCAAAGCTATGGCTGTATAAGGTATATAGTGCAGAGCTATGGCTATATACGGTATATAGTGCAGAGCTATGGCTGTATAAGTTATATAGTGCAGCGCTATGGCTGTATAAGGTATATAGTGCAGAGCTATGGCTGTATAAGGTATATAGTGCAGAGCTATGGCTGTATAAGGTATATAGTGCAGACCTATGGCTATATACGGTATATAGTGCAGAGCTATGGCTGTATAAGGTATATAGTGCAGCGCTATGGCTGTATAAGGTATATAGTGCAGAGCTATGGCTGTGTAAGGTATATAGTGCAGAGCTATGGCTGTATAAGGTATATAGTGCAGAGTTATGGCTGTATAAGGTATATAATGCAGAGCTATGGCTGTATAAGGTATATAGTGCAGAGCTATGGCTGTATAAGGTTTATAGTGCAGAGCTATGGCTGTATAAGGTATATAGTGCAGAGCTATGGCTGTATAAGGTATATAGTGCAGAGCTATGGCTGTATAAGGTATATAGTGCAGAGCTATGGCTGTATAAGGTATATAGTGCAGAGCTATGGCTGTATAAGGTATATAGTGCAGAGCTATGGCTGTATAAGGTATATAGTGCAGAGCTATGGCTGTATAAGGTATATAGTGCAGAGCTATGGCTGTATACGGTATATAGTGCAGAGCTATGGCTGTATAAGGTATATAGTGCAGAGCTGTGTGTATAATGTATATAGTGCAGAACTATGTGTATAAGGTATATAGTGCAGAGCTATGGCTGTGTAAGGTATATAGTACAGAGCTGTGTGTATAAGGTATATAGTGCAGAGCTATGGCTGTATAAGGTATATAGTGCAGAGCTGTGTGTATAAGGTATATAGTGCAGTGCTATGGCTGTATAAGGTATATTGTACAGAGCTGTGTGTATAAGGTATATAGTGCAGAGCTGTGTGTATAATGTATATAGTGCAGAGCTGTGTGTATAAGGTATATAGTGCAGAGCTATGGCTGTATAAGGTATATAGTGCAGAGCTATGGCTGTATAATGAATATAGTGCAGAACTGTGTGAATAAGGTATATAGTACAGAGCTGTGTGTATAAGGTATATAGTGCAGAGCTATGGCTGTATAATGAATATAGTGCAGAACTGTGTGAATAAGGTATATAGTACAGAGCTGTGTGTATAAGGTATATAGTGCAGAGCTGTGTGTATAATGTATATAGTACAGAGCTGTGTGTATAAGGTATATAGTGCAGAGCTATGGCTGTATAAGGTATATAGTACAGAGCTGTTTGTATAAGGTATATAGTACAGAGCTGTGTGTATAATGTATATAGTGCAGAGCTGTGTGTATAAGGTATATAGTGCAGAGCTATGGCTGTATAAGGTATATAGTGCAGTGCTATGGCTGTATAAGGTATATAGTGCAGAACTATGTGTATAAGGTATATAGTGCAGAGCTATGGCTGTATAAGGTATATAGTACAGAGCTGTGTGTATAAGGTATATAGTGCAGAGCTATGGCTGTATAAGGTATATAGTGCAGAGCTATGGCTGTATAAGGTATATAGTGCAGAGCTATGGCTGTGTAAGGTATATAGTGCAGAGCTATGGCTGTATAAGGTATATAGTGCAGAGCTATGGCTGTGTAAGGTATATAGTGCAGAGCTATGGCTGTATAAGGTATATAGTGCAGAGCCATGGCTGTGTAAGGTATATAGTGCAGAGCTATGGCTGTATAAGGTATATAGTGCAGAACTATGGCTGTATAAGGTATATAGTGCAGAGCTATGGCTGTATACGGTATATAGTGCAGAGCTATGGCTGTATAAGGTATATAGTGCAGAGCTGTGTGTATAATGTATATAGTGCAGAACTATGTGTATAAGGTATATAGTGCAGAGCTATGGCTGTGTAAGGTATATAGTACAGAGCTGTGTGTATAAGGTATATAGTGCAGAGCTATGGCTGTATAAGGTATATAGTGCAGAGCTATGGCTGTATAAGGTATATAGTGCAGAGCTATGGCTGTGTAAGGTATATAGTACAGAGCTGTGTGTATAAGTTATACAGTGCAGAGCTATGGCTGTATAAGGTATATAGTGCAGAGCTGTGTGTATAAGGTATATAGTGCAGTGCTGTGGCTGTATAAGGTATATAGTGCAGAGCTATGGCTATATACGGTATATAGTGCAGAGCTATGGCTGTATACGGTATATAGTGCAGAACTGTGTGCATAATGTATATAGTGCAGAACTATGTGTATAAGGTATATAGTGCAGAGCTATGGCTGTATATGGTATATAGTGCAGAGCTATGGCTCTATAAGGTATATAGTGCAGAGCTATGTGTATAAGGTATATAGTGCAGAGCTATGGCTGTATAAGGTATATAGTGCAGAGCTGTGTGTATAAGGTATATAGTGCAGTGCTATGGCTGTATAAGGTATATAGTACTGAGCTGTGTGTATAAGGTATATAGTACAGAGCTGTGTGTATAAGGTATATAGTGCATAGCTGTGTGTATACGGTATATAGTGCAGAGCTATGGCTGTATACGGTATATAGTGCAGAGCTATGGCTGTATAAGGTATATAGTGCAGAGCTATGGCTGTATACGGTATATAGTGCAGAGCTATGGCTGTATAAGGTATATAGTACAGAGCTGTGTGTATAAGGTATATAGTGCAGAGCTGTGTGTACAAGGTATATAGTGCAGAGCTGTGTGTATACGGTATATAGTGCAGAGCTATGGCTGTATAAGGTATATAGTGCAGAGCTATGGCTGTATAAGGTATATAGTGTAGAGCTGTGTGTATAAGGTATATAGTGCAGAGCTATGGCTGTATAAGGTATATAGTACAGACCTGTGTGTATAAGGTATATAATGCAGAGCTGTGTGTATAAGGTATATAGTGCAGAGCTGTGTGTATAATGTATATAGTGCAGCGCTATGGCTGTAAAAGGTATATAGTGCAGAGCTGTGTGTATAAGGTATATAGTGCAAAGCTGTGTGTATAAGGTATATAGTGCAAAGCTGTGTGTATAAGGTATATAGTGCAAAGCTGTGTGTATAAGGTATATAGTGCAGAGCTATGGCTGTATAAGGTATATAGTGCAGAGCTATGGCTGTATAAGGTATATAGTGCAGAGCTGTGTGTATCAGGTATATAGTGCAGAGCTATGGCTGTATAAGGTATATAGTGCAGAGCTATGGCTGTATAAGGTATATAGTGCAGAGCTATGGCTGTGTAAGGTATATAGTGCAGAGCTATGGCTGTATAAGGTATATAGTGCAGAGCTATGGCTGTGTAAGGTATATAGTGCAGAGCTATGGCTGTATAAGGTATATAGTGCAGAGCCATGGCTGTGTAAGGTATATAGTGCAGAGCTATGGCTGTATAAGGTATATAGTGCAGAGCTATGGCTGTATAAGGTATATAGTGCAGAGCTATGGCTGTATACGGTATATAGTGCAGAGCTATGGCTGTATAAGGTATATAGTGCAGAGCTGTGTGTATAATGTATATAGTGCAGAACTATGTGTATAAGGTATATAGTGTAGAGCTATGGCTGTGTAAGGTATATAGTACAGAGCTGTGTGTATAAGGTATATAGTGCAGAGCTATGGCTGTATAAGGTATATAGTGCAAAGCTATGGCTGTATAAGGTATATAGTGCAGAGCTATGGCTGTGTAAGGTATATAGTACAGATCTGTGTGTATAAGGTATACAGTGCAGAGCTATGGCTGTATAAGGTATATAGTGCAGAGCTGTGTGTATAAGGTATATAGTGCAGTGCTGTGGCTGTATAAGGTATATAGTGCAGAGCTATGGCTATATACGGTATATAGTGCAGAGCTATGGCTGTATACGGTGTATAGTGCAGAACTGTGTGCATAATGTATATAGTGCAGAACTATGTGTATAAGGTATATAGTGCAGAGCTATGGCAGTATACGGTATATAGTGCAGAGATATGGCTCTATAAGGTATATAGTGCAGAGCTATGTGTATAAGGTATATAGTGCAGAGCTATGGCTGTATAAGGTATATAGTGCAGAGCTGTGTGTATAAGGTATATAGTGCAGTGCTATGGCTGTATAAGGTATATAGTACAGAGCTGTGTGTATAAGGTATATAGTACAGAGCTGTGTGTATAAGGTATATAGTGCAGAGCTGTGTGTATACGGTATATAGTGCAGAGCTATGGCTGTATACGGTATATAGTGCAGAGCTATGGCTGTATAAGGTATATAGTGCAGAGCTATGGCTGTATACGGTATATAGTGCAGAGCTATGGCTGTATAAGGTATATAGTACAGAGCTGTGTGTATAAGGTATATAGTGCAGAGCTGTGTGTACAAGGTATATAGTGCAGAGCTGTGTGTATACGGTATATAGTGCAGAGCTATGGCTGTATAAGGTATATAGTACAGAGCTGTGTGTATAAGGTATATAGTGCAGAACTGTGTGTATAAGGTATATAGTACAGAGCTGTGTGTATAAGGTATATAGTACAGAGCTGTGTGTATAAGGTATATAGTGCAAAGCTATGGCTGTATAAGGTATATAGTGCAGAGCTATGGCTATATACGGTATATAGTGCAGAGCTATGGCTGTATAAGTTATATAGTGCAGCGCTATGGCTGTATAAGGTATATAGTGCAGAGCTATGGCTGTATAAGGTATATAGTGCAGAGCTATGGCTGTATAAGGTATATAGTGCAGACCTATGGCTATATACGGTATATAGTGCAGAGCTATGGCTGTATAAGGTATATAGTGCAGCGCTATGGCTGTATAAGGTATATAGTGCAGAGCTATGGCTGTGTAAGGTATATAGTGCAGAGCTATGGCTGTATAAGGTATATAGTGCAGAGTTATGGCTGTATAAGGTATATAATGCAGAGCTATGGCTGTATAAGGTATATAGTGCAGAGCTATGGCTGTATAAGGTTTATAGTGCAGAGCTATGGCTGTATAAGGTATATAGTGCAGAGCTATGGCTGTATAAGGTATATAGTGCAGAGCTATGGCTGTATAAGGTATATAGTGCAGAGCTATGGCTGTATAAGGTATATAGTGCAGAGCTATGGCTGTATAAGGTATATAGTGCAGAGCTATGGCTGTATAAGGTATATAGTGCAGAGCTATGGCTGTATAAGGTATATAGTGCAGAGCTATGGCTGTATACGGTATATAGTGCAGAGCTATGGCTGTATAAGGTATATAGTGCAGAGCTGTGTGTATAATGTATATAGTGCAGAACTATGCGTATAAGGTATATAGTGCAGAGCTATGGCTGTGTAAGGTATATAGTACAGAGCTGTGTGTATAAGGTATATAGTGCAGAGCTATGGCTGTATAAGGTATATAGTGCAGAACTATGTGTATAAGGTATATAGTGCAGAGCTATGGCTGTGTAAGGTATATAGTGCAGAGCTATGGCTGTATAAGGTATATAGTGCAGAGCCATGGCTGTGTAAGGTATATAGTGCAGAGCTATGGCTGTATAAGGTATATAGTGCAGAGCTATGGCTGTATAAGGTATATAGTGCAGAGCTATGGCTGTATACGGTATATAGTGCAGAGCTATGGCTGTATAAGGTATATAGTGCAGAGCTGTGTGTATAATGTATATAGTGCAGAACTATGTGTATAAGGTATATAGTGCAGAGCTATGGCTGTGTAAGGTATATAGTACAGAGCTGTGTGTATAAGGTATATAGTGCAGAGCTATGGCTGTATAAGGTATATAGTGCAAAGCTATGGCTGTATAAGGTATATAGTGCAGAGCTATGGCTGTGTAAGGTATATAGTACAGAGCTGTGTGTATAAGGTATACAGTGCAGAGCTATTGTTGTATAAGGTATATAGTGCAGAGCTGTGTGTATAAGGTATATAGTGCAGTGCTGTGGCTGTATAAGGTATATAGTGCAGAGCTATGGCTATATACGGTATATAGTGCAGAGCTATGGCTGTATACGGTGTATAGTGCAGAACTGTGTGCATAATGTATATAGTGCAGAACTATGTGTATAAGGTATATAGTGCAGAGCTATGGCTGTATACGGTATATAGTGCAGAGATATGGCTCTATAAGGTATATAGTGCAGAGCTATGTGTATAAGGTATATAGTGCAGAGCTATGGCTGTATAAGGTATATAGTGCAGAGCTGTGTGTATAAGGTATATAGTGCAGTGCTATGGCTGTATAAGGTATATAGTACAGAGCTGTGTGTATAAGGTATATAGTACAGAGCTGTGTGTATAAGGTATATAGTGCAGAGCTGTGTGTATACGGTATATAGTGCAGAGCTATAGCTGTATACGGTATATAGTGCAGAGCTATGGCTGTATAAGGTATATAGTGCAGAGCTATGGCTGTATACGGTATATAGTGCAGAGCTATGGCTGTATAAGGTATATAGTACAGAGCTGTGTGTATAAGGTATATAGTGCAGAGCTGTGTGTACAAGGTATATAGTGCAGAGCTGTGTGTATACGGTATATAGTGCAGAGCTATGGCTGTATAAGGTATATAGTACAGAGCTGTGTGTATAAGGTATATAGTGCAGAACTGTGTGTATAAGGTATATAGTACAGAGCTGTGTGTATAAGGTATATAGTACAGAGCTGTGTGTATAAGGTATATAGTGCAAAGCTATGGCTGTATAAGGTATATAGTGCAGAGCTATGGCTATATACGGTATATAGTGCAGAGCTATGGCTGTATAAGTTATATAGTGCAGCGCTATGGCTGTATAAGGTATATAGTGCAGAGCTATGGCTGTATAAGGTATATAGTGCAGAGCTATGGCTGTATAAGGTATATAGTGCAGACCTATGGCTATATACGGTATATAGTGCAGAGCTATGGCTGTATAAGGTATATAGTGCAGCGCTATGGCTGTATAAGGTATATAGTGCAGAGCTATGGCTGTATAAGGTATATAGTGCAGAGCTATGGCTGTATAAGGTATATAGTGCAGAGCTATGGCTGTATAAGGTATATAGTGCAGAGCTATGGCTGTATAAGGTATATAGTGCAGAGCTATGGCTGTATAAGGTATATAGTGCAGAGCTATGGCTGTATAAGGTATATAGTGCAGAGCTATGGCTGTATAAGGTATATAGTGCAGAGCTATGGCTGTATACGGTATATAGTGCAGAGCTATGGCTGTATAAGGTATATAGTGCAGAGCTGTGTGTATAATGTATATAGTGCAGAACTATGCGTATAAGGTATATAGTGCAGAGCTATGGCTGTGTAAGGTATATAGTACAGAGCTGTGTGTATAAGGTATATAGTGCAGAGCTATGGCTGTATAAGGTATATAGTGCAGAGCTGTGTGTATAAGGTATATAGTGCAGTGCTATGGCTGTATAAGGTATATTGTACAGAGCTGTGTGTATAAGGTATATAGTGCAGAGCTGTGTGTATAATGTATATAGTGCAGAGCTGTGTGTATAAGGTATATAGTGCAGAGCTATGGCTGTATAAGGTATATAGTGCAGAGCTATGGCTGTATAATGAATATAGTGCAGAACTGTGTGAATAAGGTATATAGTACAGAGCTGTGTGTATAAGGTATATAGTGCAGAGCTATGGCTGTATAATGAATATAGTGCAGAACTGTGTGAATAAGGTATATAGTACAGAGCTGTGTGTATAAGGTATATAATTCAGAGCTATGGCTGTATAAGGTATATAGTGCAGAGCTATGGCTGTATAAGGTTTATAGTGCAGAGCTATGGCTGTATAAGGTATATAGTGCAGAGCTATGGCTGTATAAGGTATATAGTGCAGAGCTATGGCTGTATAAGGTATATAGTGCAGAGCTATGGCTGTATAAGGTATATAGTGCAGAGCTATGGCTGTATAAGGTATATAGTGCAGAGCTATGGCTGTATAAGGTATATAGTGCAGAGCTATGGCTGTATAAGGTATATAGTGCAGAGCTATGGCTGTATACGGTATATAGTGCAGAGCTATGGCTGTATAAGGTATATAGTGCAGAGCTGTGTGTATAATGTATATAGTGCAGAACTATGCGTATAAGGTATATAGTGCAGAGCTATGGCTGTGTAAGGTATATAGTACAGAGCTGTGTGTATAAGGTATATAGTGCAGAGCTATGGCTGTATAAGGTATATAGTGCAGAGCTGTGTGTATAAGGTATATAGTGCAGTGCTATGGCTGTATAAGGTATATTGTACAGAGCTGTGTGTATAAGGTATATAGTGCAGAGCTGTGTGTATAATGTATATAGTGCAGAGCTGTGTGTATAAGGTATATAGTGCAGAGCTATGGCTGTATAAGGTATATAGTGCAGAGCTATGGCTGTATAATGAATATAGTGCAGAACTGTGTGAATAAGGTATATAGTACAGAGCTGTATGTATAAGGTATATAGTGCAGAGCTATGGCTGTATAATGAATATAGTGCAGAACTGTGTGAATAAGGTATATAGTACAGAGCTGTGTGTATAAGGTATATAGTGCAGAGCTGTGTGTATAATGTATATAGTACAGAGCTGTGTGTATAAGGTATATAGTGCAGAGCTATGGCTGTATAAGGTATATAGTACAGAGCTGTTTGTATAAGGTATATAGTACAGAGCTGTGTGTATAATGTATATAGTGCAGAGCTGTGTGTATAAGGTATATAGTGCAGAGCTATGGCTGTATAAGGTATATAGTGCAGTGCTATGGCTGTATAAGGTATATAGTGCAGAACTATGTGTATAAGGTATATAGTGCAGAGCTATGGCTGTATAAGGTATATAGTACAGAGCTGTGTGTATAAGGTATATAGTGCAGAGCTATGGCTGTATAAGGTATATAGTGCAGAGCTATGGCTGTATAAGGTATATAGTGCAGAGCTATGGCTGTGTAAGGTATATAGTGCAGAGCTATGGCTGTATAAGGTATATAGTGCAGAGCTATGGCTGTGTAAGGTATATAGTGCAGAGCTATGGCTGTATAAGGTATATAGTGCAGAGCCATGGCTGTGTAAGGTATATAGTGCAGAGCTATGGCTGTATAAGGTATATAGTGCAGAACTATGGCTGTATAAGGTATATAGTGCAGAGCTATGGCTGTATACGGTATATAGTGCAGAGCTATGGCTGTATAAGGTATATAGTGCAGAGCTGTGTGTATAATGTATATAGTGCAGAACTATGTGTATAAGGTATATAGTGCAGAGCTATGGCTGTGTAAGGTATATAGTACAGAGCTGTGTGTATAAGGTATATAGTGCAGAGCTATGGCTGTATAAGGTATATAGTGCAGAGCTATGGCTGTATAAGGTATATAGTGCAGAGCTATGGCTGTGTAAGGTATATAGTACAGAGCTGTGTGTATAAGGTATACAGTGCAGAGCTATGGCTGTATAAGGTATATAGTGCAGAGCTGTGTGTATAAGGTATATAGTGCAGTGCTGTGGCTGTATAAGGTATATAGTGCAGAGCTATGGCTATATACGGTATATAGTGCAGAGCTATGGCTGTATACGGTATATAGTGCAGAACTGTGTGCATAATGTATATAGTGCAGAACTATGTGTATAAGGTATATAGTGCAGAGCTATGGCTGTATATGGTATATAGTGCAGAGCTATGGCTCTATAAGGTATATAGTGCAGAGCTATGTGTATAAGGTATATAGTGCAGAGCTATGGCTGTATAAGGTATATAGTGCAGAGCTGTGTGTATAAGGTATATAGTGCAGTGCTATGGCTGTATAAGGTATATAGTACTGAGCTGTGTGTATAAGGTATATAGTACAGAGCTGTGTGTATAAGGTATATAGTGCATAGCTGTGTGTATACGGTATATAGTGCAGAGCTATGGCTGTATACGGTATATAGTGCAGAGCTATGGCTGTATAAGGTATATAGTGCAGAGCTATGGCTGTATACGGTATATAGTGCAGAGCTATGGCTGTATAAGGTATATAGTACAGAGCTGTGTGTATAAGGTATATAGTGCAGAGCTGTGTGTACAAGGTATATAGTGCAGAGCTGTGTGTATACGGTATATAGTGCAGAGCTATGGCTGTATAAGGTATATAGTGCAGAGCTATGGCTGTATAAGGTATATAGTGTAGAGCTGTGTGTATAAGGTATATAGTGCAGAGCTATGGCTGTATAAGGTATATAGTACAGACCTGTGTGTATAAGGTATATAATGCAGAGCTGTGTGTATAAGGTATATAGTGCAGAGCTGTGTGTATAATGTATATAGTGCAGCGCTATGGCTGTAAAAGGTATATAGTGCAGAGCTGTGTGTATAAGGTATATAGTGCAAAGCTGTGTGTATAAGGTATATAGTGCAAAGCTGTGTGTATAAGGTATATAGTGCAAAGCTGTGTGTATAAGGTATATAGTGCAGAGCTATGGCTGTATAAGGTATATAGTGCAGAGCTATGGCTGTATAAGGTATATAGTGCAGAGCTGTGTGTATCAGGTATATAGTGCAGAGCTATGGCTGTATAAGGTATATAGTACAGAGCTGTGTGTATAAGGTATATAGTGCAGAACAGTGTGTATAAGGTACATAGTGCAGAGCTGTGTGTATAAGGTATATAGTACAGAGCTGTGTGTATAATGTATATAGTGCAAAGCTGTGTGTATAAGGTATATAGTGTAGAGCTATGGCTGTAAAATGTAAATAGTGCAGAGCTATGGCTGTATACGGTATATAGTGCAGAGTTGTGTGTATAAGGTATATAGTGCAGAGCTGTGTGTACAAGGTATATAGTGCAGAGCTGTGTGTATAAGGTATATAGTGCAGTGCTATAGCTGTATAAGGTATATAGTACAGAGCTGTGTATAAGGTATATAGTGCAGAACTGTGTGTATACGGTATATAGTGCAGAACTGTGTGTATAAGGTATATAGTGCAGAGCTGTGTGTATAAGGTATATAGTACAGAGCTGTGTGTATAATGTATATAGTGCAGAGCTGTGTGTATAAGGTATATAGTGCAGTGCTATGGCTGTATAAGGTATATAGTACAGATATGTGTGTATAAGGTATATAGTGCAGAGCTATGGCTGTATAAGGTATATAGTGCAGAGCTGTGTGTATAAGGTATATAGTGCAGTGCTATGGCTGTATAAGGTATATAGTACAGAGCTGTGTGTATAATGTATATAGTGCAGAGCTGTGTGTATAAGGTATATAGTGCAGTGCTATGGCTGTATAAGGTATATAGTACAGATATGTGTGTATAAGGTATATAGTGCAGAGCTATGGCTGTATAAGGTATATAGTGCAGAGCTGTGTGTATAAGGTATATAGTGCAGTGCTATGGCTGTATAAGGTATATAGTACAGAGCTGTGTGTATAAGGTATATAGTGCAGAACTGTGTGTATAAGGTATATAGTACAAAGCTGTGTGTATAAGGTATATAGTACAGAGCTGTGTGTATAAGGTATATAGTGCAAAGCTATGGCTGTATAAGGTATATAGTGCAGAGTTATGGCTATATACGGTATATAGTGCAGAGCTATGGCTGTATAAGTTATATAGTGCAGCGCTATGGCTGTATAAGGTATATAGTGCAGAGCTATGGCTGTATAAGGTATATAGTGCAGACCTATGGCTGTATAAGGTATATAGTGCAGAGCGATGGCTGTATAAGGTATATAGTGCAGAGATATGGCAGTATAAGGTATATAGTGTAGAGCTATGGGTATATAGTGCAGAGCTATGGGTATATAGTGCAGAGCTATGGCTGTATAAGTTATATAGTGCAGAGCTATGGGTATATAGTGCAGAGCTATGGCTGTATAAGGTATATAGTGCAGAGCTGTGTGTATAAGGTATATAGTGCAGAGCTATGGCTGTATAAGGTATATAGTGCAGAGCTATGGGTATATAGTGCAGAGCTATGGCTGTATAAGGTATATAGTGCAGAGCTGTGTGTATAAGGTATATAGTGCAGTGCTATGGCTGTATAAGGTATATAGTACAGAGCTGTGTGTATAATGTATATAGTGCAGAGCTGTGTGTATAAGGTATATAGTGCAGTGCTATGGCTGTATAAGGTATATAGTACAGATATGTGTGTATAAGGTATATAGTGCAGAGCTATGGCTGTATAAGGTATATAGTGCAGAGCTGTGTGTATAAGGTATATAGTGCAGTGCTATGGCTGTATAAGGTATATAGTACCGAGCTGTGTGTATAAGGTATATCGTGCAGAACTGTGTGTATAAAGGTATATAGTACAAAGCTGTGTGTATAAGGTATATAGTACAGAGCTGTGTGTATAAGGTATATAGTGCAAAGCTATGGCTGTATAAGGTATATAGTGCAGAGCTATGGCTATATACGGTATATAGTGCAGAGCTATGGCTGTATAAGTTATATAGTGCAGCGCTATGGCTGTATAAGGTATATAGTGCAGAGCTATGGCTGTATAAGGTATATAGTGCAGAGCTATGGCTGTATAAGGTATATAGTGCAGACCTATGGCTATATACGGTATATAATGCTGAGCTATGGCTGTATAAGGTATATAGTGCAGAGCTATGGCTGTATAAGGTATATAGTGCAGAGCTATGGCTGTATAAGGTATATAGTGCAGAGCTATGGCTGTATAAGGTATATAGTGCAGAGCTATGGCTGTATAAGGTATATAGTGCAGAGCTATGGCTGTATAAGGTATATAGTGCAGAGCTATGGCTGTATAAGGTATATAGTGCAGAGCTATGGCTGTATAAGGTATATAGTGCAGAGCTATGGCTGTATAAGGTATATAGTGCAGAGCTATGGCTGTATACGGTATATAGTGCAGAGCTATGGCTGTATAAGGTATATAGTGCAGAGCTGTGTGTATAATGTATATAGTGCAGAACTATGCGTATAAGGTATATAGTGCAGAGCTATGGCTGTGTAAGGTATATAGTACAGAGCTGTGTGTATAAGGTATATAGTGCAGAGCTATGGCTGTATAAGGTATATAGTGCAGAGCTATGGCTGTATAAGGTATATAGTGCAGAGCTATGGCTGTGTAAGGTATATAGTACAGAGCTGTGTGTATAAGGTATATAGTGCAGAGCTATGGCTGTATAAGGTATATAGTGCAGAGCTGTGTGTATAAGGTATATAGTGCAGTGCTATGGCTGTATAAGGTATATTGTACAGAGCTGTGTGTATAAGGTATATAGTGCAGAGCTGTGTGTATAATGTATATAGTGCAGAGCTGTGTGTATAAGGTATATAGTGCAGAGCTATGGCTGTATGAGGTATATAGTGCAGAGCTATGGCTGTATAATGAATATAGTGCAGAACTGTGTGAATAAGGTATATAGTACAGAGCTGTGTGTATAAGGTATATAGTGCAGAGCTATGGTTGTATAATGAATATAGTGCAGAACTGTGTGAATAAGGTATATAGTACAGAGCTGTGTGTATAAGGTATATAGTGCAGAGCTGTGTGTATAAGGTATATAGTACAGAGCTGTGTGTATAAGGTATATGGTGCAGAGCTATGGCTGTATAAGGTATATAGTACAGAGCTGTTTGTATAAGGTATATAGTACAGAGCTGTGTGTATAATGTATATAGTGCAGAGCTGTGTGTATAAGGTATATAGTGCAGAGCTATGGCTGTATAAGGTATATAGTGCAGTGCTATGGCTGTATAAGGTATATAGTGCAGAACTATGTGTATAAGGTATATAGTGCAGAGCTATGGCTGTATAAGGTATATAGTACAGAGCTGTGTGTATAAGGTATATAGTGCAGAGCTATGGCTGTATAAGGTATATAGTGCAGAGCTATGGCTGTATAAGGTATATAGTGCAGAGCTATGGCTGTGTAAGGTATATAGTGCAGAGCTATGGCTGTATAAGGTATATAGTGCAGAGCTATGGCTGTGTAAGGTATATAGTGCAGAGCTATGGCTGTATAAGGTATATAGTGCAGAGCCATGGCTGTGTAAGGTATATAGTGCAGAGCTATGGCTGTATAAGGTATATAGTGCAGAGCTATGGCTGTATAAGGTATATAGTGCAGAGCTATGGCTGTATACGGTATATAGTGCAGAGCTATGGCTGTATAAGGTATATAGTGCAGAGCTGTGTGTATAATGTATATAGTGCAGAACTATGTGTATAAGGTATATAGTGCAGAGCTATGGCTGTATAAGGTATATAGTGCAGTGCTGTGGCTGTATAAGGTATATAGTGCAGAGCTATGGCTATATACGGTATATAGTGCAGAGCTATGGCTGTATACGGTATATAGTGCAGAGCTGTGTGCATAATGTATATAGTGCAGAACTATGTGTATAAGGTATATAGTGCAGAGCTATGGCTGTATATGGTATATAGTGCAGAGCTTTGGCTGTATAAGGTATATAGTGCAGAGCTATGTGTATAAGGTATATAGTGCAGAGCTATGGCTGTATAAGGTATATAGTGCAGAGCTGTGTGTATAAGGTATATAGTGCAGTGCTATGGCTGTATAAGGTATATAGTACAGAGCTGTGTGTATAAGGTATATAGTACAGAGCTGTGTGTATAAGGTATATAGTGCAGAGCTGTGTGTATACGGTATATAGTGCAGAGCTATGGCTGTATACGGTATATAGTGCAGAGCTATGGCTGTATAAGGTATATAGTGCAGAGCTATGGCTGTATACGGTATATAGTGCAGAGCTATGGCTGTATAAGGTATATAGTACAGAGCTGTGTGTATAAGGTATATAGTGCAGAGCTGTGTGTACAAGGTATATAGTGCAGAGCTGTGTGTATACGGTATATAGTGCAGAGCTATGGCTGTATAAGGTATATAGTACAGATCTGTGTGTATAAGGTATATAGTGCAGAGCTATGGCTGTATACGGTATATAGTACAGAGCTGTGTGTATAAGGTATATAGTACAGAGTTGTGTGTATAAGGTATATAGTGCAGAGCTATGGCTGTATAAGGTATATAGTGCAGAGCTATGGCTGTATACGGTATATAGTGCAGAGCTATGGCTGTATAAGGTATATAGTGCAGAGCTATGGCTGTATAAGGTATATAGTGCAGAGCTATGGCTGTATAAGGTATATAGTGCAGAGCTATGGCTGTATACGGTATATAGTGCAGAGCTATGGCTGTATACGGTATATAGTGCAGAGCTATGGCTGTATAAGGTATATAGTGCAGAGCTATGGCTGTATAAGGTATATAGTGCAGAGCTATGGCTGTATACGGTATATAGTGCAGAGCTATGGCTGTATAAGGTATATAGTGCAGAGCTATGGCTGTATAAGGTATATAGTACAGAGCTGTGTGTATAAGGTATATAGTGCAGAACTGTGTGTATAAGGTATATAGTACAAAGCTGTGTGTATAAGGTATATAGTACAGAGCTGTGTGTATAAGGTATATAGTGCAAAGCTATGGCTGTATAAGGTATATAGTGCAGAGCTATGGCTATATACGGTATATAGTGCAGAGCTATGGCTGTATAAGTTATATAGTGCAGCGCTATGGCTGTAT
>NC_053389.1:916247-939926 GCF_905171765.1 Bufo bufo | reverse complement strand
GTCACACATCTGGTATCGCCGTACTCAGAAGAAGTAAGGGCAATGTGTTTTGGGAGTGTCTTTTTACATATAGCCCATGCTGGGTGAGGATATATCTCGGCAAAAGACAACTTTTCCCATTTTTTCTATACAAAGTTGGCAATTTTGACCAAGATATTTATCTCACCCAGTATGGGTATATGTAAAATGACACCCAAAAACACATTGCCCAACTTCTCCTGAGATGGAGATACCACATGTGTGATACTTTTTTGCAGCCTAGATGTGCAAAGGGGCCCAAATTCCTTTTATGAGGGCATTTTTAGACATTTGGATCCCAGACTGCTTCTCACGCTTTAGGGCCCCTAAAATGCCAGGGCAGTATAAATACCCACATGTGACCCCCATTTTGGAAAGAAGACACCCCAAGGTATTCAATGAGGGGCATGGCGAGTTCATAGAATTTATATTTTTTGCCACAAGTTAGCGGAAATTGATATATATTTTTTTTTTTCTCACAAAGTCTCCCTTTCCGCTAACTTTGGACAAAAATTTTAATCTTTCATGGACTCAATATTCCCCTCACGGAATACCTTGGGGTGTCTTCTTTCCGAAATGGGGGTCACATGTGGGAGGTATTTATACTGCCCTGGCATTTTAGGGGCCCTAAAGCGTGAGAAGAAGTCTGGAATATAAATGTCTAAAAATTTTATCGCATTTGGATTCAGTGAGGGGTATGGGGAGTTCATGTGAGATTTTATTTTTTGACACAAGTTAGTGGAATATGAGACTTTGTAAGAAAAAAAAAAATATTTCCGCTAACTTGTGCCAAGAAAATGTCTGAATGGAGCCTTACAGGGGGGTGTGATCAATGACAGGGGGGTGATCAGGGAGTCGATATGGGTGATCACCCCTGTCATTGATCACCCCCCTGCTAAGGCTCCATTCAGACGTCCGTATGTGTTTTGCGGATCCGATCCATGTATCCGTGGATCCGTAAAAAACATACGGACGTCTGAATGGAGCCTTACAGGGGGGTGATAAATGACAGGGGGGTGATCACCCCATATAGACTCCCTGATCACCCCCCTGTCATTAATCACCCCCCTGTCATTGATCACCCCCCTGTAAGGCTCCATTCAGACGTCGGTATGTGTTTTGCGGATCCGACCCATGTATCTGTGGATCCGTAAAAAAAAAAAAACATACGGATGTCTGAATAGAGCCTTACAGGGGGGTGATCAATGACAGGGGGGTGATCAGGGAGTCTATATGGGGTGATCAGGGGTTCATAAGGGGTTAATAAGTGATGGGGGTGAGTAGTGTAGTGTGGTGCTTGGTGCTACTTATTACAGAGCTGCCTGTGTCCTCTGGTGGTCGATCCAAGCAAAAGGGACCACCAGAGGACCAGGTAGCAGGTATATTAGACGCTGTTATCAAAACAGCGTCTAATATACCTGTTAAGGTTAAAAAAATCGCATTCTACAGCCTGCCAGCGAACGATCGCCGCTGGCAGCTGCAGATCCACTCGCTTACCTTCCGATCCTGTGAACGTGCGCGCCTGTGTGCGCGGGTTCACAGGAAATCTCGCATCTCGCGAGATGACGCAGGGATGCGATCAGGAGGAATGAATCGACCGCCTCCAGGATGCATCCGTGCGTTAGGCTATCCGGAGGCGGTTAAATGGCTGTATTTCAAATGCCTAATTCAAACCCCTGTATGTAGAGGGGGTATCTCACAGGGCCTGAACCACTGTAGTCCTGAATAAAATATATCTTTGCACAAAATAGCTGTATTTCAAATGCCTGATTCAAACCCCTATATGTAGGGGGGTATCTCACACGGTCTGAACCAGTGTAGGCCTGAAGTAAATATATTTTTGCACAAAATGGCTGTATTTCAAATGGTTGTATTTCAAATGCCTGATTCAAACTCCTATATGTAAAGGGGGTATCTCACACGATCTGAACCTCTGTAGGCCTGAAGTAAATATATCTTTGCACAAAATGGCTGTATCTCTAATGCCTGATTCAAACCCCTGTATGTAGGGGGGTATCCCCACACGGTCTGAAACAGTGTAGGCCTCAAGTAAATATATCTTTTCAAAAAATGGCTGTATTTCAAATGGCTGTATTTCAAATGCCTGATTCAAAACCCCTGTATGTAGAGGGGATATCTCACACTGAACCGATCTGAACCACTGTAGGCCTGAAGTAAATATTTCTTTGCCCAAAATGGCTGTATTTTAAATGTCTGTATTTCAAATGCCTGAATTAAACCCCTGTATGTAGAGTGGGTATATTACAGGGCCTGACCACTGTAGGCCTGAAGTAAATATATCTTTGCACAAAATTGCTGTATTTCAAATGGCTGTATTTCTAATGCCTGATTCAAACGCCTGTATGTAGGGGGGTATCTCACACGGTCTGAACCACTGTAGGCCTGAAGTAAATATTTCTTTGCCTAAAATAGCTGTATTTGAAATGGCTGTATTTCAAATGCCTGATTCAAACCCTTGTACATATAGGGGGTATCTCACACGATCTGAACCACCGTAGGCCTGAAGTAAATATTTATTTGCCCAAAATGGCTGTATTTTAAATGGCTGTATTTCAAATGCCTGATTCAAACCCCTGTATGTAAAGGGGGTATCTCACAGGGCCTGAACCACTTTAGGCCTGAAGTAAAGATATCTTTGCACAAAATGGCTGTATTTCAAATGGCTGTATTTCTAATGCCTGATTCAAACCCTTGTACATATAGGGGGTATCTCACACGATCTGAACCACCGTATGCCTGAAGTAAATATTTATTTGCCCAAAATGGCTGTATTTTAAATGGCTGTATTTCAAATGCCTGATTCAAACCCCTGTATGTAAAGGGGGTATCTCACAGGGCCTGAACCACTTTAGGCCTGAAGTAAAGATATCTTTGCACAAAATGGCTGTATTTCAAATGGCTGTATTTCTAATGCCTGATTCAAACCCCTGTATGTAGAGGGGTATCTCACACGGTCTGAACCACTGTAGGCCTGAAGTAAATATTTCTTTGCCCAAAAAAGCTGTATTTTAAATGGCTGTATTTCAAATGCCTGATTCAAACCCCTGTATGTAAGGTGGTATCTCACACGGTCCTATCCAGTGTATGCCTGAAGTAAATATATCTTTGCACAAAATGGCTGTATTTCAAATGGCTGTATTTCTAATGCCTGATTCAAACCCGTGTATATAAGGGGGTATCTCACAGGGCCTGAACCACTGTAGGCCTGAAGGAAATATATTTTTGCACAAAATGGCTGTATTTCTAATGCCTGATTCAAACCCCTGTATGAAGGGGGGTATCTCACACGGTCTGAAACAGTGTAGGCCTCAAGTAATTATATAAGGTAAAAAAGTGGAGTAGACGGCTCTATTGTTCAGGTAAATGGTAGAGGTGCAGGACTGCTTGGTCTGACTCACCCAGTCAGAAGCATAAAATTACAAGCAATAAGGGATAAGCAGGCACACTCTTGATTTGGGTACAAGATGTAATTTATTTATATTCTGTTATTTATATAATAGGTAGATAGAGTATAAGTATAAAATAGGTAAAAATAGGGGGTGTTGGAGTGATCACCAATAGGTGAAAAGTGATAGATGCCCTGGAAAAAGGTCCTAGGAAAAAGGCCTTTTCTGTGAATGCCTAATGTTTGGGGCCACGGAGGAATTGGCTGTATTTTTGGCTGTATTTTTAATGGCTGTATTTCAAATGCCTGATTCAAACCCCTGTATGTAGAGGTGGTATCTCACACGGTCTGAACCAGTGTAGGCCTGAAGTAAATATATCTTTGCACAAAATGGCTGTATTTCAAATGGCTGTATTTCAAATGCATGATTCAAACCCCTGTATGTAGGGGAGTATCTCACACGGTCTGAACCAGTGTAGGCCTGAAGTAAATATATCTTTGCACAAAATGGCTGTATTTCAAAAGGCTGTATTTCAAATGCCTGATTCAAACCCCTGTATGTAGAGGGGCTATCTCAAAGGGCCTGAACCACTGTAGGCCTGAAGTAAATATATCTTTCCACAAAATGGCTGTATTTCAAATGGCTGTATTTCAAATGCCTGATTCAAACCCCTGTATGTAGAGGGGGTATCTCACATGGTCTGAACCACTGTAAGCCTGAAGTAAATATTTCTTTGCCAAAAATCCCTGTATTTTAACCACTTCAGCCCCCCTAGCTTAAACACCCTTAATGACCAGGCCACTTTTTACACTTTTTTGCACTACACTACTTTCACTGTTTATTGCTCGGTCATGCAACTTACCACCCAAATGAATTTTACCTCCTTTTCTTCTCACTAATAGAGCTTTCATTTGGTGGTATTTCATTGCTGCTGACATTTTTACTTTTTTTTGTTATTAATCGAAATTTAACAAAATTTTTGCAAAGAAATGACATTTTTCACTTTCAGTTGTAATTTTTTTTTTAAAAAAAAGACATCCATATATAAAATTTTCTCAAAATGTATTGTTCTACATGTCTTTGATAAAAAAAAAATGTTTGGGTAAAAAAAAATGGTTTGGGTAAAAGTTATAGCGTTTACAAACTATGGTACAAAAATGTGAATTTCCGCTTTTTGAAGCAGCTCTGACTTTCTGAGTACCTGTCATGTTTCCTGAGGTTCTACAATGCCCAGACAGTAGAAAAAAATAAATAAATTGCCGTACTCAGGAGAAGTTGGACAATGTGTTTTGGGGTGTCATTTTACATATACCCATGCTGGGTGAAATAAATATCTCGGTCAAATGCCAACTTTGTATAAAAAATGGGAAAAGTTGTCTTTTGCTGAGATATTTCTCTCACCCAGCATGGGTATATGTAAAAAGACACCCCAAAACACATTGCCCAACTTCTTCTGAGTACGGCGATATCAGATGTGTGAAACTTTTTTGCAGCCTAGGTGGGCAAAGGGGCCCACATTCCAAAGAGCACCTTTCGGATTTCACAGGGCATTTTTTGCACATTTTGATTTCAAACTACTTCTCAAGCATTTGTGCCCCTAAAATGCCAGGGCAGTATACCTACCCCACAAGTGACCCCATTTTGGAAAGAAGACACCCCAAGGTATTTCGTGATGGGCATAGTGAGTTCATGGAAGTTTTAATTTTTTGTCACAAGTTAGTGGAATATGAGACTTTTTAAGAAGAAAAATCAAAAATCTAAAATCATCATTTTCCGCTAACTTGTGACAAAAAATAAAAAATTCTAGGAACTCGCTATGCCCCTCACGAAATACCTTGGGGTGTCTTTTTTCCAAAATGGGGTCACTTGTGGGGTAGTTATACTGCCCTGGCATTTTAGGGGTCCGAATGCGTGAGAAGTAGTTTGAAATCAAAATCTGTAAAAAATGCCCTGTGAAATCCGAAAGGTGCTCTTTGGAATGTGGGCCCATTTGCCCACCTAGGCTGCAAAAAAGTGTCACACATCTGGTATCGCCGTACTCAGAAGAAGTAGGGCAATGTGTTTTGGAGTGTCTTTTTACATATACCCATGCTGGGTGAGAGATATATCTCGGCAAAAGACAACTTTTCCCATTTTTTCTATACAAAGTTGGCATTTGACCAAGATATTTATCTCACCCAGTATGGGTATATGTAAAATGACACCCCAAAACACATTGCCCAACTTCTCCTGAGTATGGAGATACCACATGTGTGATACTTTTTTGCAGCCTAGATGTGCAAAGGGGCCCAAATTCCTTTTATGAGGGCATTTTTAGACATTTGGATCCCAGACTGCTTCTCACGCTTTAGGGCCCCTAAAATGCCAGGGCAGTATAAATACCCCACATGTGACCCCATTTTGGAAAGAAGACACCCCAAGGTATTCAATGAGGGGCATGGCGAGTTCATAGAATTTATATTTTTTTGCCACAAGTTAGCGGAAATTGATATATATTTTTTTTTTCTCACAAAGTCTCCCTTTCCGCTAACTTTGGACAAAAATTTTAATCTTTCATGGACTCAATATTCCCCTCACGGAATACCTTGGGGTGTCTTCTTTCCGAAATGGGGTCACATGTGGGGTATTTATACTGCCCTGGCATTTTAGGGGCCCTAAAGCGTGAGAAGAAGTCTGGAATATAAATGTCTAAAAATTTTTACGCATTTGGATTCAGTGAGGGGTATGGGGAGTTCATGTGAGATTTTATTTTTTGACACAAGTTAGTGGAATATGAGACTTTGTAAGAAAAAAAAAAAATATTTCCGCTAACTTGTGCCAAGAAAATGTCTGAATGGAGCCTTACAGGGGGGTGATCAATGACAGGGGGGTGATCAGGGAGTCTATATGGGGTGATCACCCCCCTGTCATTGATCACCCCCCTCTAAGGCTCCATTCAGACGTCCGTATGTGTTTTGCGGATCCGATCCATGTATCCGTGGATCCGTAAAAAACATACGGACGTCTGAATGGAGCCTTACAGGGGGGTGATAAATGACAGGGGGGTGATCACCCCATATAGACTCCCTGATCACCCCCCTGTCATTAATCACCCCCCTGTCATTGATCACCCCCCTGTAAGGCTCCATTCAGACGTCGGTATGTGTTTTGCGGATCCGACCCATGTATCTGTGGATCCGTAAAAAAAAAAAAAAACATACGGATGTCTGAATAGAGCCTTACAGGGGGGTGATCAATGACAGGGGGGTGATCAGGGAGTCTATATGGGGTGATCAGGGGTTCATAAGGGGTTAATAAGTGATGGGGGTGAGTAGTGTAGTGTGGTGCTTGGTGCTACTTATTACAGAGCTGCCTGTGTCCTCTGGTGGTCGATCCAAGCAAAAGGGACCACCAGAGGACCAGGTAGCAGGTATATTAGACGCTGTTATCAAAACAGCGTCTAATATACCTGTTAAGGGTTAAAAAAATCGCATCTACAGCCTGCCAGCGAACGATCGCCGCTGGCAGGCTGCAGATCCACTCGCTTACCTTCCGATCCTGTGAACGTGCGCGCCTGTGTGCGCGGGTTCACAGGAAATCTCGCATCTCGCGAGATGACGCAGGGATGCGATCAGGAGGAATGAATCGACCGCCTCCAGGATGCATCCGTGCGTTAGGATATCCGGAGGCGGTTAAATGGCTGTATTTCAAATGCCTAATTCAAACCCCTGTATGTAGAGGGGGTATCTCACAGGGCCTGAACCACTGTAGGCCTGAATAAAATATATCTTTGCACAAAATAGCTGTATTTCAAATGCCTGATTCAAACCCCTATATGTAGGGGGGTATCTCACACGGTCTGAACCAGTGTAGGCCTGAAGTAAATATATTTTTGCACAAAATGGCTGTATTTCAAATGGTTGTATTTCAAATGCCTGATTCAAACTCCTATATGTAAAGGGGGTATCTCACACGATCTGAACCTCTGTAGGCCTGAAGTAAATATATCTTTGCACAAAATGGCTGTATCTCTAATGCCTGATTCAAACCCCTGTATGTAGGGGGGTATCCCACACGGTCTGAAACAGTGTAGGCCTCAAGTAAATATATCTTTTCAAAAAATGGCTGTATTTCAAATGGCTGTATTTCAAATGCCTGATTC
Source organism: Bufo bufo (assembly GCF_905171765.1). Classification (NCBI taxonomy): domain Eukaryota; kingdom Metazoa; phylum Chordata; class Amphibia; order Anura; family Bufonidae; genus Bufo; species Bufo bufo. Next base: position 932,360 of record NC_053389.1, on the reverse strand, counting down.
AAACCCCTGTATGTAGAGGGGATATCTCACACTGAACCGATCTGAACCACTGTAGGCCTGAAGTAAATATTTCTTTGCCCAAAATGGCTGTATTTTAAATGTCTGTATTTCAAATGCCTGAATTAAACCCCTGTATGTAGAGTGGGTATATTACAGGGCCTGAACCACTGTAGGCCTGAAGTAAATATATCTTTGCACAAAATTGCTGTATTTCAAATGGCTGTATTTCTAATGCCTGATTCAAACGCCTGTATGTAGGGGGGTATCTCACACGGTCTGAACCACTGTAGGCCTGAAGTAAATATTTCTTTGCCTAAAATAGCTGTATTTGAAATGGCTGTATTTCAAATGCCTGATTCAAACCCTTGTACATATAGGGGGTATCTCACACGATCTGAACCACCGTAGGCCTGAAGTAAATATTTATTTGCCCAAAATGGCTGTATTTTAAATGGCTGTATTTCAAATGCCTGATTCAAACCCCTGTATGTAAAGGGGGTATCTCACAGGGCCTGAACCACTTTAGGCCTGAAGTAAAGATATCTTTGCACAAAATGGCTGTATTTCAAATGGCTGTATTTCTAATGCCTGATTCAAACCCTTGTACATATAGGGGGTATCTCACACGATCTGAACCACCGTATGTCTGAAGTAAATATTTATTTGCCCAAAATGGCTGTATTTTAAATGGCTGTATTTCAAATGCCTGATTCAAACCCCTGTATGTAAAGGGGGTATCTCACAGGGCCTGAACCACTTTAGGCCTGAAGTAAAGATATCTTTGCACAAAATGGCTGTATTTCAAATGGCTGTATTTCTAATGCCTGATTCAAACCCCTGTATGTAGAGGGGTATCTCACACGGTCTGAACCACTGTAGGCCTGAAGTAAATATTTCTTTGCCCAAAAAAGCTGTATTTTAAATGGCTGTATTTCAAATGCCTGATTCAAACCCCTGTATGTAAGGTGGTATCTCACACGGTCCTATCCAGTGTATGCCTGAAGTAAATATATCTTTGCACAAAATGGCTGTATTTCAAATGGCTGTATTTCTAATGCCTGATTCAAACCCGTGTATATAAGGGGGTATCTCACAGGGCCTGAACCACTGTAGGCCTGAAGGAAATATATTTTTGCACAAAATGGCTGTATTTCTAATGCCTGATTCAAACCCCTGTATGAAGGGGGGTATCTCACACGGTCTGAAACAGTGTAGGCCTCAAGTAATTATATAAGGTAAAAAAGTGGAGTAGACGGCTCTAATGTTCAGGTAAATGGTAGAGGTGCAGGACTGCTTGGTCTGACTCACCCAGTCAGAAGCATAAAATTACAAGCAATAAGGGATAAGCAGGCACACTCTTGATTTGGGTACAAGATGTAATTTATTTATATTCTGTTATTTATATAATAGGTAGATAGAGTATAAGTATAAAATAGGTAAAAATAGGGGGTGTTGGAGTGATCACCAATAGGTGAAAAGTGATAGATGCCCTGGAAAAAGGTCCTAGGAAAAAGGCCTTTTCTGTGAATGCCTAATGTTTGGGGCCACGGAGGAATTGGCTGTATTTTTGGCTGTATTTTTAATGGCTGTATTTCAAATGCCTGATTCAAACCCCTGTATGTAGAGGTGGTATCTCACACGGTCTGAACCAGTGTAGGCCTGAAGTAAATATATCTTTGCACAAAATGGCTGTATTTCAAATGGCTGTATTTCAAATGCATGATTCAAACCCCTGTATGTAGGGGAGTATCTCACACGGTCTGAACCAGTGTAGGCCTGAAGTAAATATATCTTTGCACAAAATGGCTGTATTTCAAAAGGCTGTATTTCAAATGCCTGATTCAAACCCCTGTATGTAGAGGGGCTATCTCAAAGGGCCTGAACCACTGTAGGCCTGAAGTAAATATATCTTTCCACAAAATGGCTGTATTTCAAATGGCTGTATTTCAAATGCCTGATTCAAACCCCTGTATGTAGAGGGGGTATCTCACATGGTCTGAACCACTGTAAGCCTGAAGTAAATATTTCTTTGCCAAAAATCCCTGTATTTTAACCACTTCAGCCCCCCTAGCTTAAACACCCTTAATGACCAGGCCACTTTTTACACTTTTTTGCACTACACTACTTTCACTGTTTATTGCTCGGTCATGCAACTTACCACCCAAATGAATTTTACCTCCTTTTCTTCTCACTAATAGAGCTTTCATTTGGTGGTATTTCATTGCTGCTGACATTTTTACTTTTTTTTGTTATTAATCGAAATTTAACAAAATTTTTGCAAAGAAATGACATTTTTCACTTTCAGTTGTAATTTTTTTTTAAAAAAACGACATCCATATATAAAATTTTCTCAAAATGTATTGTTCTACATGTCTTTGATAAAAAAAAAATGTTTGGGTAAAAAAAAATGGTTTGGGTAAAAGTTATAGCGTTTACAAACTATGGTACAAAAATGTGAATTTCCGCTTTTTGAAGCAGCTCTGACTTTCTGAGTACCTGTCATGTTTCCTGAGGTTCTACAATGCCCAGACAGTAGAAAAAAATAAATAAATTGCCGTACTCAGGAGAAGTTGGGCAATGTGTTTTGGGGTGTCATTTTACATATACCCATGCTGGGTGAAATAAATATCTCGGTCAAATGCCAACTTTGTATAAAAAATGGGAAAAGTTGTCTTTTGCTGAGATATTTCTCTCACCCAGCATGGGTATATGTAAAAAGACACCCCAAAACACATTGCCCAACTTCTTCTGAGTACGGCGATATCAGATGTGTGAAACTTTTTTGCAGCCTAGGTGGGCAAAGGGGCCCACATTCCAAAGAGCACCTTTCGGATTTCACAGGGCATTTTTTGCACATTTTGATTTCAAACTACTTCTCAAGCATTTGTGCCCCTAAAATGCCAGGGCAGTATACCTACCCCACAAGTGACCCCATTTTGGAAAGAAGACACCCCAAGGTATTTCGTGATGGGCATAGTGAGTTCATGGAAGTTTTAATTTTTTGTCACAAGTTAGTGGAATATGAGACTTTTTAAGAAGAAAAATCAAAAATCTAAAATCATCATTTTCCGCTAACTTGTGACAAAAAATAAAAAATTCTAGGAACTCGCTATGCCCCTCACGGAATACCTTGGGGTGTCTTTTTTCCAAAATGGGGTCACTTGTGGGGTAGTTATACTGCCCTGGCATTTTAGGGGTCCGAATGCGTGAGAAGTAGTTTGAAATCAAAATCTGTAAAAAATGCCCTGTGAAATCCGAAAGGTGCTCTTTGGAATGTGGGCCCATTTGCCCACCTAGGCTGCAAAAAAGTATCACACATGTGGTATCTCCATACTCAGAAGAAGTAGGGCAATGTGTTTTGGAGTGTCTTTTTACATATACCCATGCTGGGTGAGAGATATATCTCGGCAAAAGACAACTTTTCCCATTTTTCTATACAAAGTTGGCATTTGACCAAGATATTTATCTCACCCAGTATGGGTATATGTAAAATGACACCCCAAAACACATTGCCCAACTTCTCCTGAGTATGGAGATACCACATGTGTGATACTTTTTTGCAGCCTAGATGTGCAAAGGGGCCCAAATTCCTTTTATGAGGGCATTTTTAGACATTTGGATCCCAGACTGCTTCTCACGCTTTAGGGCCCCTAAAATGCCAGGGCAGTATAAATACCCCACATGTGACCCCATTTTGGAAAGAAGACACCCCAAGGTATTCAATGAGGGGCATGGCGAGTTCATAGAATTTATATTTTTTTGCCACAAGTTAGCGGAAATTGATATATATTTTTTTTTTTCTCACAAAGTCTCCCTTTCCGCTAACTTTGGACAAAAATTTTAATCTTTCATGGACTCAATATTCCCCTCACGGAATACCTTGGGGTGTCTTCTTTCCGAAATGGGGTCACATGTGGGGTATTTATACTGCCCTGGCATTTTAGGGGCCCTAAAGCGTGAGAAGAAGTCTGGAATATAAATGTCTAAAAATTTTTACGCATTTGGATTCAGTGAGGGGTATGGGGAGTTCATGTGAGATTTTATTTTTTGACACAAGTTAGTGGAATATGAGACTTTGTAAGAAAAAAAAAAAATATTTCCGCTAACTTGTGCCAAGAAAATGTCTGAATGGAGCCTTACAGGGGGGTGATCAATGACAGGGGGGTGATCAGGGAGTCTATATGGGGTGATCACCCCCCTGTCATTGATCACCCCCCTCTAAGGCTCCATTCAGACGTCCGTATGTGTTTTGCGGATCCGATCCATGTATCCGTGGATCCGTAAAAAACATACGGACGTCTGAATGGAGCCTTACAGGGGGGTGATAAATGACAGGGGGGTGATCACCCCATATAGACTCCCTGATCACCCCCCTGTCATTAATCACCCCCCTGTCATTGATCACCCCCCTGTAAGGCTCCATTCAGACGTCGGTATGTGTTTTGCGGATCCGACCCATGTATCTGTGGATCCGTAAAAAAAAAAAAAACATACGGATGTCTTAATAGAGCCTTACAGGGGGGTGATCAATGACAGGGGGGTGATCAGGGAGTCTATATGGGGTGATCAGGGGTTCATAAGGGGTTAATAAGTGATGGGGGTGAGTAGTGTAGTGTGGTGCTTGGTGCTACTTATTACAGAGCTGCCTGTGTCCTCTGGTGGTCGATCCAAGCAAAAGGGACCACCAGAGGACCAGGTAGCAGGTATATTAGACGCTGTTATCAAAACAGCGTCTAATATACCTGTTAAGGGTTAAAAAAATCGCATCTACAGCCTGCCAGCGAACGATCGCCGCTGGCAGGCTGCAGATCCACTCGCTTACCTTCCGATCCTGTGAACGTGCGCGCCTGTGTGCGCGGGTTCACAGGAAATCTCGCATCTCGCGAGATGACGCAGGGATGCGATCAGGAGGAATGAATCGACCGCCTCCAGGATGCATCCGTGCGTTAGGCTATCCGGAGGCGGTTAAATGGCTGTATTTCAAATGCCTGATTCAAACCCCTGTATGTAGAGGGGGTATCTCACAGGGCCTGAACCACTGTAGGCCTGAATAAAATATATCTTTGCACAAAATAGCTGTATTTCAAATGCCTGATTCAAACCCCTATATGTAGGGGGGTATCTCACACGGTCTGAACCAGTGTAGGCCTGAAGTAAATATATTTTTGCACAAAATGGCTGTATTTCAAATGGTTGTATTTCAAATGCCTGATTCAAACTCCTATATGTAAAGGGGGTATCTCACACGATCTGAACCTCTGTAGGCCTGAAGTAAATATATCTTTGCACAAAATGGCTGTATCTCTAATGCCTGATTCAAACCCCTGTATGTAGGGGGGTATCCCACACGGTCTGAAACAGTGTAGGCCTCAAGTAAATATATCTTTTCAAAAAATGGCTGTATTTCAAATGGCTGTATTTCAAATGCCTGATTCAAACCCCTGTATGTAGAGGGGATATCTCACACTGAACCGATCTGAACCACTGTAGGCCTGAAGTAAATATTTCTTTGCCCAAAATGGCTGTATTTTAAATGTCTGTATTTCAAATGCCTGAATTAAACCCCTGTATGTAGAGTGGGTATCTTACAGGGCCTGAACCACTGTAGGCCTGAAGTAAATATATCTTTGCACAAAATTGCTGTATTTCAAATGGCTGTATTTCTAATGCCTGATTCAAACCCCTGTATGTAGGGGGGTATCTCACACGGTCTGAACCACTGTAGGCCTGAAGTAAATATTTCTTTGCCTAAAATAGCTGTATTTGAAATGGCTGTATTTCAAATGCCTGATTCAAACCCTTGTACATATAGGGGGTATCTCACACGATCTGAACCACCGTAGGCCTGAAGTAAATATTTATTTGCCCAAAATGGCTGTATTTTAAATGGCTGTATTTCAAATGCCTGATTCAAACCCCTGTATGTAAAGGGGGTATCTCACAGGGCCTGAACCACTTTAGGCCTGAAGTAAAGATATCTTTGCACAAAATGGCTGTATTTCAAATGGCTGTATTTCTAATGCCTGATTCAAACCCCTGTATGTAGAGGGGTATCTCACACGGTCTGAACCACTGTAGGCCTGAAGTAAATATTTCTTTGCCCAAAAAAGCTGTATTTTAAATGGCTGTATTTCAAATGCCTGATTCAAACCCCTGTATGTAAGGTGGTATCTCACACGGTCCTATCCAGTGTATGCCTGAAGTAAATATATCTTTGCACAAAATGGCTGTATTTCAAATGGCTGTATTTCTAATGCCTGATTCAAACCCGTGTATATAAGGGGGTATCTCACAGGGCCTGAACCACTGTAGGCCTGAAGGAAATATATTTTTGCACAAAATGGCTGTATTTCTAATGCCTGATTCAAACCCCTGTATGAAGGGGGGTATCTCACACGGTCTGAAACAGTGTAGGCCTCAAGTAATTATATAAGGTAAAAAAGTGGAGTAGACGGCTCTAATGTTCAGGTAAATGGTAGAGGTGCAGGACTGCTTGGTCTGACTCACCCAGTCAGAAGCATAAAATTACAAGCAATAAGGGATAAGCAGGCACACTCTTGATTTGGGTACAAGATGTAATTTATTTATATTCTGTTATTTATATAATAGGTAGATAGAGTATAAGTATAAAATAGGTAAAAATAGGGGGTGTTGGAGTGATCACCAATAGGTGAAAAGTGATAGATGCCCTGGAAAAAGGTCCTAGGAAAAAGGCCTTTTCTGTGAATGCCTAATGTTTGGGGCCACGGAGGAATTGGCTGTATTTTTGGCTGTATTTTTAATGGCTGTATTTCAAATGCCTGATTCAAACCCCTGTATGTAGAGGTGGTATCTCACACGGTCTGAACCAGTGTAGGCCTGAAGTAAATATATCTTTGCACAAAATGGCTGTATTTCAAATGGCTGTATTTCAAATGCATGATTCAAACCCCTGTATGTAGGGGAGTATCTCACACGGTCTGAACCAGTGTAGGCCTGAAGTAAATATATCTTTGCACAAAATGGCTGTATTTCAAAAGGCTGTATTTCAAATGCCTGATTCAAACCCCTGTATGTAGAGGGGCTATCTCAAAGGGCCTGAACCACTGTAGGCCTGAAGTAAATATATCTTTCCACAAAATGGCTGTATTTCAAATGGCTGTATTTCAAATGCCTGATTCAAACCCCTGTATGTAGAGGGGGTATCTCACATGGTCTGAACCACTGTAAGCCTGAAGTAAATATTTCTTTGCCAAAAATCCCTGTATTTTAACCACTTCAGCCCCCCTAGCTTAAACACCCTTAATGACCAGGCCACTTTTTACACTTTTTTGCACTACACTACTTTCACTGTTTATTGCTCGGTCATGCAACTTACCACCCAAATGAATTTTACCTCCTTTTCTTCTCACTAATAGAGCTTTCATTTGGTGGTATTTCATTGCTGCTGACATTTTTACTTTTTTTTGTTATTAATCGAAATTTAACAAAATTTTTGCAAAGAAATGACATTTTTCACTTTCAGTTGTAATTTTTTTTTAAAAAAAACGACATCCATATATAAAATTTTCTCAAAATGTATTGTTCTACATGTCTTTGATAAAAAAAAAATGTTTGGGTAAAAAAAAATGGTTTGGGTAAAAGTTATAGCGTTTACAAACTATGGTACAAAAATGTGAATTTCCGCTTTTTGAACCAGCTCTGACTTTCTGAGTACCTGTCATGTTTCCTGAGGTTCTACAATGCCCAGACAGTAGAAAAAAATAAATAAATTGCCGTACTCAGGAGAAGTTGGGCAATGTGTTTTGGGGTGTCATTTTACATATACCCATGCTGGGTGAAATAAATATCTCGGTCAAATGCCAACTTTGTATAAAAAATGGGAAAAGTTGTCTTTTGCTGAGATATTTCTCTCACCCAGCATGGGTATATGTAAAAAGACACCCCAAAACACATTGCCCAACTTCTTCTGAGTACGGCGATATCAGATGTGTGAAACTTTTTTGCAGCCTAGGTGGGCAAAGGGGCCCACATTCCAAAGAGCACCTTTCGGATTTCACAGGGCATTTTTTGCACATTTTGATTTCAAACTACTTCTCAAGCATTTGTGCCCCTAAAATGCCAGGGCAGTATACCTACCCCACAAGTGACCCCATTTTGGAAAGAAGACACCCCAAGGTATTTCGTGATGGGCATAGTGAGTTCATGGAAGTTTTAATTTTTTGTCACAAGTTAGTGGAATATGAGACTTTTTAAGAAGAAAAATCAAAAATCTAAAATCATCATTTTCCGCTAACTTGTGACAAAAAATAAAAAATTCTAGGAACTCGCTATGCCCCTCACGGAATACCTTGGGGTGTCTTTTTTCCAAAATGGGGTCACTTGTGGGGTAGTTATACTGCCCTGGCATTTTAGGGGTCCGAATGCGTGAGAAGTAGTTTGAAATCAAAATCTGTAAAAAATGCCCTGTGAAATCCGAAAGGTGCTCTTTGGAATGTGGGCCCATTTGCCCACCTAGGCTGCAAAAAAGTGTCACACATCTGGTATCGCCGTACTCAGAAGAAGTAGGGCAATGTGTTTTGGAGTGTCTTTTTACATATACCCATGCTGGGTGAGAGATATATCTCGGCAAAAGACAACTTTTCCCATTTTTCTATACAAAGTTGGCATTTGACCAAGATATTTATCTCACCCAGTATGGGTATATGTAAAATGACACCCCAAAACACATTGCCCAACTTCTCCTGAGTATGGAGATACCACATGTGTGATACTTTTTTGCAGCCTAGATGTGCAAAGGGGCCCAAATTCCTTTTATGAGGGCATTTTTAGACATTTGGATCCCAGACTGCTTCTCACGCTTTAGGGCCCCTAAAATGCCAGGGCAGTATAAATACCCCACATGTGACCCCATTTTGGAAAGAAGACACCCCAAGGTATTCAATGAGGGGCATGGCGAGTTCATAGAATTTATATTTTTTTGCCACAAGTTAGCGGAAATTGATATATATTTTTTTTTTCTCACAAAGTCTCCCTTTCCGCTAACTTTGGACAAAAATTTTAATCTTTCATGGACTCAATATTCCCCTCACGGAATACCTTGGGGTGTCTTCTTTCCGAAATGGGGTCACATGTGGGGTATTTATACTGCCCTGGCATTTTAGGGGCCCTAAAGCGTGAGAAGAAGTCTGGAATATAAATGTCTAAAAATTTTTACGCATTTGGATTCAGTGAGGGGTATGGGGAGTTCATGTGAGATTTTATTTTTTGACACAAGTTAGTGGAATATGAGACTTTGTAAGAAAAAAAAAAATTATTTCCGCTAACTTGTGCCAAGAAAATGTCTGAATGGAGCCTTACAGGGGGGTGATCAATGACAGGGGGGTGATCAGGGAGTCTATATGGGGTGATCACCCCCCTGTCATTGATCACCCCCCTCTAAGGCTCCATTCAGACGTCCGTATGTGTTTTGCGGATCCGATCCATGTATCCGTGGATCCGTAAAAAACATACGGACGTCTGAATGGAGCCTTACAGGGGGGTGATAAATGACAGGGGGGTGATCACCCCATATAGACTCCCTGATCACCCCCCTGTCATTAATCACCCCCCTGTCATTGATCACCCCCCTGTAAGGCTCCATTCAGACGTCGGTATGTGTTTTGCGGATCCGACCCATGTATCTGTGGATCCGTAAAAAAAAAAAAAACATACGGATGTCTGAATAGAGCCTTACAGGGGGGTGATCAATGACAGGGGGGTGATCAGGGAGTCTATATGGGGTGATCAGGGGTTCATAAGGGGTTAATAAGTGATGGGGGTGAGTAGTGTAGTGTGGTGCTTGGTGCTACTTATTACAGAGCTGCCTGTGTCCTCTGGTGGTCGATCCAAGCAAAAGGGACCACCAGAGGACCAGGTAGCAGGTATATTAGACGCTGTTATCAAAACAGCGTCTAATATACCTGTTAAGGGTTAAAAAAATCGCATCTACAGCCTGCCAGCGAACGATCGCCGCTGGCAGGCTGCAGATCCACTCGCTTACCTTCCGATCCTGTGAACGTGCGCGCCTGTGTGCGCGGGTTCACAGGAAATCTCGCATCTCGCGAGATGACGCAGGGATGCGATCAGGAGGAATGAATCGACCGCCTCCAGGATGCATCCGTGCGTTAGGCTATCCGGAGGCGGTTAAATGGCTGTATTTCAAATGCCTGATTCAAACCCCTGTATGTAGAGGGGGTATCTCACAGGGCCTGAACCACTGTAGGCCTGAATAAAATATATCTTTGCACAAAATAGCTGTATTTCAAATGCCTGATTCAAACCCCTATATGTAGGGGGGTATCTCACACGGTCTGAACCAGTGTAGGCCTGAAGTAAATATATTTTTGCACAAAATGGCTGTATTTCAAATGGTTGTATTTCAAATGCCTGATTCAAACTCCTATATGTAAAGGGGGTATCTCACACGATCTGAACCTCTGTAGGCCTGAAGTAAATATATCTTTGCACAAAATGGCTGTATCTCTAATGCCTGATTCAAACCCCTGTATGTAGGGGGGTATCCCACACGGTCTGAAACAGTGTAGGCCTCAAGTAAATATATCTTTTCAAAAAATGGCTGTATTTCAAATGGCTGTATTTCAAATGCCTGATTCAAACCCCTGTATGTAGAGGGGATATCTCACACTGAACCGATCTGAACCACTGTAGGCCTGAAGTAAATATTTCTTTGCCCAAAATGGCTGTATTTTAAATGTCTGTATTTCAAATGCCTGAATTAAACCCCTGTATGTAGAGTGGGTATCTTACAGGGCCTGAACCACTGTAGGCCTGAAGTAAATATATCTTTGCACAAAATTGCTGTATTTCAAATGGCTGTATTTCTAATGCCTGATTCAAACGCCTGTATGTAGGGGGGTATCTCACACGGTCTGAACCACTGTAGGCCTGAAGTAAATATTTCTTTGCCTAAAATAGCTGTATTTGAAATGGCTGTATTTCAAATGCCTGATTCAAACCCTTGTACATATAGGGGGTATCTCACACGATCTGAACCACCGTAGGCCTGAAGTAAATATTTATTTGCCCAAAATGGCTGTATTTTAAATGGCTGTATTTCAAATGCCTGATTCAAACCCCTGTATGTAAAGGGGGTATCTCACAGGGCCTGAACCACTTTAGGCCTGAAGTAAAGATATCTTTGCACAAAATGGCTGTATTTCAAATGGCTGTATTTCTAATGCCTGATTCAAACCCCTGTATGTAGAGGGGTATCTCACACGGTCTGAACCACTGTAGGCCTGAAGTAAATATTTCTTTGCCCAAAAAAGCTGTATTTTAAATGGCTGTATTTCAAATGCCTGATTCAAACCCCTGTATGTAAGGTGGTATCTCACACGGTCCTATCCAGTGTATGCCTGAAGTAAATATATCTTTGCACAAAATGGCTGTATTTCAAATGGCTGTATTTCTAATGCCTGATTCAAACCCGTGTATATAAGGGGGTATCTCACAGGGCCTGAACCACTGTAGGCCTGAAGGAAATATATTTTTGCACAAAATGGCTGTATTTCTAATGCCTGATTCAAACCCCTGTATGAAGGGGGGTATCTCACACGGTCTGAAACAGTGTAGGCCTCAAGTAATTATATAAGGTAAAAAAGTGGAGTAGACGGCTCTAATGTTCAGGTAAATGGTAGAGGTGCAGGACTGCTTGGTCTGACTCACCCAGTCAGAAGCATAAAATTACAAGCAATAAGGGATAAGCAGGCACACTCTTGATTTGGGTACAAGATGTAATTTATTTATATTCTGTTATTTATATAATAGGTAGATAGAGTATAAGTATAAAATAGGTAAAAATAGGGGGTGTTGGAGTGATCACCAATAGGTGAAAAGTGATAGATGCCCTGGAAAAAGGTCCTAGGAAAAAGGCCTTTTCTGTGAATGCCTAATGTTTGGGGCCACGGAGGAATTGGCTGTATTTTTGGCTGTATTTTTAATGGCTGTATTTCAAATGCCTGATTCAAACCCCTGTATGTAGAGGTGGTATCTCACACGGTCTGAACCAGTGTAGGCCTGAAGTAAATATATCTTTGCACAAAATGGCTGTATTTCAAATGGCTGTATTTCAAATGCATGATTCAAACCCCTGTATGTAGGGGAGTATCTCACACGGTCTGAACCAGTGTAGGCCTGAAGTAAATATATCTTTGCACAAAATGGCTGTATTTCAAAAGGCTGTATTTCAAATGCCTGATTCAAACCCCTGTATGTAGAGGGGCTATCTCAAAGGGCCTGAACCACTGTAGGCCTGAAGTAAATATATCTTTCCACAAAATGGCTGTATTTCAAATGGCTGTATTTCAAATGCCTGATTCAAACCCCTGTATGTAGAGGGGGTATCTCACATGGTCTGAACCACTGTAAGCCTGAAGTAAATATTTCTTTGCCAAAAATCCCTGTATTTTAACCACTTCAGCCCCCCTAGCTTAAACACCCTTAATGACCAGGCCACTTTTTACACTTTTTTGCACTACACTACTTTCACTGTTTATTGCTCGGTCATGCAACTTACCACCCAAATGAATTTTACCTCCTTTTCTTCTCACTAATAGAGCTTTCATTTGGTGGTATTTCATTGCTGCTGACATTTTTACTTTTTTTTGTTATTAATCGAAATTTAACAAAATTTTTGCAAAGAAATGACATTTTTCACTTTCAGTTGTAATTTTTTTTAAAAAAAACGACATCCATATATAAAATTTTCTCAAAATGTATTGTTCTACATGTCTTTGATAAAAAAAAAATGTTTGGGTAAAAAAAAATGGTTTGGGTAAAAGTTATAGCGTTTACAAACTATGGTACAAAAATGTGAATTTCCGCTTTTTGAAGCAGCTCTGACTTTCTGAGTACCTGTCATGTTTCCTGAGGTTCTACAATGCCCAGACAGTAGAAAAAAATAAATAAATTGCCGTACTCAGGAGAAGTTGGGCAATGTGTTTTGGGGTGTCATTTTACATATACCCATGCTGGGTGAAATAAATATCTCGGTCAAATGCCAACTTTGTATAAAAAATGGGAAAAGTTGTCTTTTGCTGAGATATTTCTCTCACCCAGCATGGGTATATGTAAAAAGACACCCCAAAACACATTGCCCAACTTCTTCTGAGTACGGCGATATCAGATGTGTGAAACTTTTTTGCAGCCTAGGTGGGCAAAGGGGCCCACATTCCAAAGAGCACCTTTCGGATTTCACAGGGCATTTTTTGCACATTTTGATTTCAAACTACTTCTCAAGCATTTGTGCCCCTAAAATGCCAGGGCAGTATAACTACCCCACAAGTGACCCCATTTTGGAAAGAAGACACCCCAAGGTATTTCGTGATGGGCATAGTGAGTTCATAGAAGTTTTAATTTTTTGTCACAAGTTAGTGGAATATGAGACTTTTTAAGAAGAAAAATCAAAAATCTAAAATCATCATTTTCCGCTAACTTGTGACAAAAAATAAAAAATTCTAGGAACTCGCTATGCCCCTCACGGAATACCTTGGGGTGTCTTTTTTCCAAAATGGGGTCACTTGTGGGGTAGTTATACTGCCCTGGCATTTTAGGGGTCCGAATGCGTGAGAAGTAGTTTGAAATCAAAATCTGTAAAAAATGCCCTGTGAAATCCGAAAGGTGCTCTTTGGAATGTGGGCCCATTTGCCCACCTAGGCTGCAAAAAAGTGTCACACATCTGGTATCGCCGTACTCAGAAGAAGTAGGGCAATGTGTTTTGGAGTGTCTTTTTACATATACCCATGCTGGGTGAGAGATATATCTCGGCAAAAGACAACTTTTCCCATTTTTCTATACAAAGTTGGCATTTGACCAAGATATTTATCTCACCCAGTATGGGTATATGTAAAATGACACCCCAAAACACATTGCCCAACTTCTCCTGAGTATGGAGATACCACATGTGTGATACTTTTTTGCAGCCTAGATGTGCAAAGGGGCCCAAATTCCTTTTATGAGGGCATTTTTAGACATTTGGATCCCAGACTGCTTCTCACGCTTTAGGGCCCCTAAAATGCCAGGGCAGTATAAATACCCCACATGTGACCCCATTTTGGAAAGAAGACACCCCAAGGTATTCAATGAGGGGCATGGCGAGTTCATAGAATTTATATTTTTTTGCCACAAGTTAGCGGAAATTGATATATATTTTTTTTTTCTCACAAAGTCTCCCTTTCCGCTAACTTTGGACAAAAATTTTAATCTTTCATGGACTCAATATTCCCCTCACGGAATACCTTGGGGTGTCTTCTTTCCGAAATGGGGTCACATGTGGGGTATTTATACTGCCCTGGCATTTTAGGGGCCCTAAAGCGTGAGAAGAAGTCTGGAATATAAATGTCTAAAAATTTTTACGCATTTGGATTCAGTGAGGGGTATGGGGAGTTCATGTGAGATTTTATTTTTTGACACAAGTTAGTGGAATATGAGACTTTGTAAGAAAAAAAAAAATTATTTCCGCTAACTTGTGCCAAGAAAATGTCTGAATGGAGCCTTACAGGGGGGTGATCAATGACAGGGGGGTGATCAGGGAGTCTATATGGGGTGATCACCCCCCTGTCATTGATCACCCCCCTCTAAGGCTCCATTCAGACGTCCGTATGTGTTTTGCGGATCCGATCCATGTATCCGTGGATCCGTAAAAAACATACGGACGTCTGAATGGAGCCTTACAGGGGGGTGATAAATGACAGGGGGGTGATCACCCCATATAGACTCCCTGATCACCCCCCTGTCATTAATCACCCCCCTGTCATTGATCACCCCCCTGTAAGGCTCCATTCAGACGTCGGTATGTGTTTTGCGGATCCGACCCATGTATCTGTGGATCCGTAAAAAAAAAAAAAAACATACGGATGTCTGAATAGAGCCTTACAGGGGGGTGATCAATGACAGGGGGGTGATCAGGGAGTCTATATGGGGTGATCAGGGGTTCATAAGGGGTTAATAAGTGATGGGGGTGAGTAGTGTAGTGTGGTGCTTGGTGCTACTTATTACAGAGCTGCCTGTGTCCTCTGGTGGTCGATCCAAGCAAAAGGGACCACCAGAGGACCAGGTAGCAGTATATTAGACGCTGTTATCAAAACAGCGTCTAATATACCTGTTAAGGGTTAAAAAAATCGCATCTACAGCCTGCCAGCGAACGATCGCCGCTGGCAGGCTGCAGATCCACTCGCTTACCTTCCGATCCTGTGAACGTGCGCGCCTGTGTGCGCGGGTTCACAGGAAATCTCGCATCTCGCGAGATGACGCAGGGATGCGATCAGGAGGAATGAATCGACCGCCTCCAGGATGCATCCGTGCGTTAGGCTATCCGGAGGCGGTTAAATGGCTGTATTTCAAATGCCTGATTCAAACCCCTGTATGTAGAGGGGGTATCTCACAGGGCCTGAACCACTGTAGGCCTGAATAAAATATATCTTTGCACAAAATAGCTGTATTTCAAATGCCTGATTCAAACCCCTATATGTAGGGGGGTATCTCACACGGTCTGAACCAGTGTAGGCCTGAAGTAAATATATTTTTGCACAAAATGGCTGTATTTCAAATGGTTGTATTTCAAATGCCTGATTCAAACTCCTATATGTAAAGGGGGTATCTCACACGATCTGAACCTCTGTAGGCCTGAAGTAAATATATCTTTGCACAAAATGGCTGTATCTCTAATGCCTGATTCAAACCCCTGTATGTAGGGGGGTATCCCACACGGTCTGAAACAGTGTAGGCCTCAAGTAAATATATCTTTTCAAAAAATGGCTGTATTTCAAATGGCTGTATTTCAAATGCCTGATTCAAACCCCTGTATGTAGAGGGGATATCTCACACTGAACCGATCTGAACCACTGTAGGCCTGAAGTAAATATTTCTTTGCCCAAAATGGCTGTATTTTAAATGTCTGTATTTCAAATGCCTGAATTAAACCCCTGTATGTAGAGTGGGTATCTTACAGGGCCTGAACCACTGTAGGCCTGAAGTAAATATATCTTTGCACAAAATTGCTGTATTTCAAATGGCTGTATTTCTAATGCCTGATTCAAACGCCTGTATGTAGGGGGGTATCTCACACGGTCTGAA
>NC_053389.1:897610-915747 GCF_905171765.1 Bufo bufo | reverse complement strand
GGACTGCAGGTGACATCTACTACATTATCTGTACTCAGAGAGTTATCACTGTGTTATCTGTGGTGTTACATAGGACTGCAGGTGACATCTACTACATTATCTGTACTCAGAGAGTTATCACTGTGTTATCTGTGGTGTTACATAGGACTGCAGGTGACATCTACTACATTATCTGTACTCAAAGAGTTATCACTGTTATCTGTGGTGTTACATAGGACTGCAGGTGACATCTACTACATTATATGTACTCTGAGGTATCACTGTGTTATCTGTGGTGTTACATAGGACTGCAGGTGACATCTACTAAATTATCTGTACTCAGAGTTATCACTGTGTTATCTGTGGTGTTACATAGGACTGCAGGTGACATCTACTACATTATCTGCATTTAGAGAGATATCACTGTGTTATCTGTGGTGTTACATAGGACTGCAGGTGACATCTACTACATTATATGTACTGAGAGAGTTATCACTGTGTTATCTGCAGTGTTACATAGGACTGCAGGTGGCATCTACTACATTATCTGTACTCAGAGAGTTATCGGTGTTATCTGTGGTGTTACATAGGACTGCAGGTGACATCTACTACATTATCTGTACTCAGAGAGTTATCACTGTGTTATCTGTGGTGTTACATAGGACTGCAGGTGACATCTACTACATTATCTGTACTCAGAGAGGTATCACTGTGTTATCTGTGGTGTTACATAGGACTGCAGGTGACATCTACTACATTATCTGTACTCAAAGAGTTATCACTGTGTTATCTGAGGTGTTACATAGGACTGCAGGTGACATCTACTACATTATCTGCAATCAGAGAGCTATCACTGTGTTATCTGTGGTGTTACATAGGACTGCAGGTGACATCTACTACATTATCTGTACTCAGAGAGTTATCACTGTGTTATCTGAGGTGTTACATAGGACTGCAGGTGACATCTACTACATTATCTGTACTCAGAGAGTTATCACTGTGTTATCTGAGGTGTTACATAGGACTGCAGGTGACATCTACTACATTATCTGTACTCAGAGAGTTATCACTGTGTTATCTGTGGTGTTACATAGGACTGCAGGTGACATCTACTACATTATCAGTACTCTGAGGTATCACTGTGTTATCTGTGGTGTTACATAGGACTGTAGGTGACATCTACTACATTATCTGTACTCTGAGGTATCACTGTGTTATTTGTGGTGTTATATAGGACTGCAGGTGACATCTACTACATTATCTGTACTCCGAGGTATCACTGTGTTATCTGTGGTGTTACATAGGACTGCAGGTGACATCTACTACATTATATGTACTCAGAGAGTTATCACTGTGTTATCTGCAGTGTTACATAGGACTGCAGTTGGCATCTACTACATTATCTGTACTCAGAGAGTTATCAGTGTTATCTGTGGTGTTACATAGGACTGCAGGTGACATCTACTACATTATCTGTACTCAAAGAGTTATCACTGTTATCTGTGGTGTTACATAGGACTGCAGGTGACATCTATTGCATTATCTGTACTCGGAGAGTTATCACTGTGTTATCTGTGGTGTTACATAGGACTGCAGGTGACATCTACTACATTATCTGTACTCAAAGAGTTATCACTGTGTTATCTGAGGTGTTACATAGGACTGCAGGTGACATCTACTACATTATCTGTACTCAGAGAGTTATCACTGTGTTATCTGTGGTGTTACATAGGACTGCAGGTGACATCTACTACATTAGCTGTACTCAGAGTGGTATCACTGTGTTATCTGTGGTGTTACATAGGACTGCAGGTGACATCTACTACATTATCTGTACTCAGAGAGTTATCACAGTGTTATCTGTAGTGTTACATAGGACTGCAGGTGACATCTACTACATTATCTGTACTCAGAGAGTTATCACTGTGTTATCTGTGGTGTTACATAGGACTGCAGGTGACATCTACTACATTATCTGTACTCAGAGAGTTATCACTGTGTTATCTGTGGTGTTACATAGGACTGCAGGTGACATCTACTACATTATCTGTACTCAGAGAGTTATCACTGTGTTATCTGTGGTGTTACATAGGACTGCAGGTGACATCTACTACATTATCTGTACTCAGAGAGTTATCACTGTGTTATCTGTGGTGTTACATAGGACTGCAGGTGACATCTACTACATTATCTGTACTCAGAGAGTTATCACTGTGTTATCTGTGGTGTTACATAGGACTGCAGGTGACATCTACTACATTATCTGTACTCAGAGAGTTATCACTGTGTTATCTGTGGTGTTACATAGGACTGCAGGTGACATCTACTACATTATCTGTACTCAGACAGTTATCCCTGTGTTATCTGTGGTGTTACATAGGACTGCAGGTGACATCTATTGCATTATCTGTACTCGGAGAGTTATCACTGTGTTATCTGTGGTGTTACATAGGACTGCTGGTGACATCTACTACATTATCTGTACTCAGAGAGTTATCACTGTGTTATCTGTGGTGTTACATAGGACTGCAGGTGACATCTACTACATTATCTGTACTCAGAGAGTTATCACTGTGTTATCTGTGGTGTTACATAGGACTGCAGGTGACATCTACTACATTATCTGTACTCAGAGAGTTATCACTGTGTTATCTGTGGTGTTACATAGGACTGCAGGATACATCTACTACATTATCTGTACTCAGAGAGTTATCACTGTGTTATCTGTGGTGTTACATAGGACTGCAGGTGACATCTACTACATTATCTGTACTCAGAGAGTTATCACTGTGTTATCTGTGGTGTTACATAGGACTGCAGGTGACATCTACTACATTATCTGTACTCAGAGAGTTATCACTGTGTTATCTGTGGTGTTACATAGGACTGCAGGTGACATCTACTACATTATCTGTACTCAGACAGTTATCCCTGTGTTATCTGTGGTGTTACATAGGACTGCAGGTGACATCTATTGCATTATCTGTACTCGGAGAGTTATCACTGTGTTATCTGTGGTGTTACATAGGACTGCTGGTGACATCTACTACATTATCTGTACTCAGAGAGTTATCACTGTGTTATCTGTGGTGTTACATAGGACTGCAGGTGACATCTACTACATTATCTGTACTCAGAGAGTTATCAATGTGTTATCTGTGGTGTTACATAGGACTGCAGGTGACATCTACTACATTATCTGTACTCAGAGAGTTATCACTGTGTTATCTGAGGTGTTACATAGGACTGCAGGTGACATCTACTACATTATCTGTACTCAGAGAGTTATCACTGTGTTATCTGTGGTGTTACATAGGACTGCAGGTGACATCTACTACATTATCTGTACTCAGAGAGTTATCACTGTGTTATCTGTGGTGTTACATAGGACTGCAGGTGACATCTACAACATTATCTGTACTCAGAGAGTTATCACTGTGTTATCTGTGGTGTTACATAGGACTGCAGGTGACATCTACTACATTATCTGTACTCAAAGAGTTATCACTGTTATCTGTGGTGTTACATAGGACTGCAGGTGACATCTACTGCATTATCTGTACTCAGAGAGTTATCACTGTGTTATCTGTGGTGTTACATAGGACTGCAGGTGACATCTACTACATTATCTGTACTCAGAGAGTTATCACTGTGTTATCTGTGGTGTTACATAGGACTGCAAGTGACATCTACTACATTATCAGTACTCTGAGGTATCACTGTGTTATCTGTGGTGTTACATAGGACTGCAAGTGACATCTACTACATTATCTGTACTCAGAGATATCACTGTGTTATCTGTGGTGTTACATAGGACTGCAGGTGACATCTACTACATTATCTGTACTCAGAGAGTTATCACTGTGTTATCTGTGGTGTTACATAGGACTGCAGGTGACATCTACTACATTATCTGTACTCAAAGAGTTATCACTGTTATCTGTGGTGTTACATAGGACTGCAGGTGACATCTATTGCATTATCTGTACTCGGAGAGTTATCACTGTGTTATCTGTGGTGTTACATAGGACTGCAGGTGACATCTACTACATTATCTGTACTCAAAGAGTTATCACTGTGTTATCTGAGGTGTTACATAGGACTGCAGGTGACATCTACTACATTATCTGTACTCAGAGAGTTATCACTGTGTTATCTGTGGTGTTACATAGGACTGCAGGTGACATCTACTACATTAGCTGTACTCAGAGAGTTATCACTGTGTTATCTGTGGTGTTACATAGGACTGCAGGTGACATCTACTACATTATCTGTACTCAGAGAGTTATCACTGTGTTATCTGTGGTGTTACATAGGACTGCAGGTGACATCTACTACATTATCTGTACTCAGAGAGTTATCACTGTGTTATCTGTGGTGTTACATAGGACTGCAGGTGACATCTACTACATTATCTGTACTCAGAGAGATATCCCTGTCTTATCTGTGGTGTTACATAGGACTGCAGGTGACATCTACTACATTATCTGTACTCACAGAGTTATCACTGTGTTATCTGTGGTGTTACATAGGACTGCAGGTGACATCTACTACATTATCTGTACTCAGAGAGTTATCACTGTGTTATCTGTGGTGTTACATAGGACTGCAGGTGACATCTACTGCATTATCTGTACTCAGAGAGTTATCACTGTGTCATCTGTGGTGTTACATAGGACTGCAGGTGACATCTACTACATTATCTGTACTCAGAGAGGTATCACTGTGTTATCTGTGGTGTTACATAGGACTGCAGGTGACATCTACTGCATTATCTGTACTCAGAGAGTTATCACTGTGTTATCTGTGGTGTTACATAGGACTGCAGGTGACATCTACTACATTATCTGTACTCAGAGAGGTATCACTGTGTTATCTGTGGTGTTACATAGGACTGCAGGTGACATCTACTACATTATCTGTACTCAGAGATATCACTGTGTTATCTGTGGTGTTACATAGGACTTCAGGTGACATCTACTACATTATCTGTACTCAAAGAGGTATCACTGTGTTATCTGTGGTGTTACATAGGACTGCAGGTGACATCTACTACATTATCTGTACTCAGAGAGTTATCACTGTGTTATCTGTGGTGTTACATAGGACTGCAGGTGACATCTACTACATTATCTGTACTCAGAAAGTTATCACTGTGTTATCTGAGGTGTTACATAGGACTGCAGGTGACATCTACTACATTATCTGTACTCAGAGAGTTATCACTGTGTTATCTGTGGTGTTACATAGGACTGCAGGTGACATCTACTACATTATCTGTACTCAGAGTGGTATCACTGTGTTATCTGTGGTGTTACATAGGACTGCAGGTGACATCTACTACATTATCTGTACTCAGAGAGTTATCACAGTGTTATCTGTAGTGTTACATAGGACTGCAGGTGACATCTACTACATTATCTGTACTCAGAGAGTTATCACTGTGTTATCTGTGGTGTTACATAGGACTGCAGGTGACATCTACTACATTATCTGTACTCAGAGTGGTATCACTGTGTTATCTGTGGTGTTACATAGGACTGCAGGTGACATCTACTACATTATCTGTACTCAGAGAGTTATCACTGTGTTACCTGTGGTGTTACATAGGACTGCAGGTGACATCTACTGCATTATCTGTACTCAGAGAGTTATCACTGTTATCTGTGGTGTTACATAGGACTGCAGGTGACATCTACTACATTATCAGTACTCTGAGGTATCACTGTGTTATCTGTGGTGTTACATAGGACTGCAGGTGACATCTACTACATTATCTGTACTCCGAGGTATCACTGTGTTATCTGTGGTGTTACATAGGACTGCAGGTGACATCTACTACATTATATGTACTCAGAGAGTTATCACTGTGTTATCTGCAGTGTTACATAGGACTGCAGGTGGCATCTACTACATTATCTGTACTCAGAGAGTTATCACTGTGTTATCTGTGGTGTTACATAGGACTGCAGGTGACATCTACTACATTATCTGTACTCAGAGAGTTATCACTGTGTTATCTGTGGTGTTACATAGGACTGCAGTTGACATCTACTACATTATCTGTACTCAGAGGTATCACTGTGTCATCTGAGGTGTTACATAGGACTGCAGGTGACATCTACTACATTATCTGTACTCAGAGAGTCATCACTGTGTTATCTGTGGTGTTACATAGGACTGCAGGTGACATCTACTACATTATATGTACTCAAAGAGTTATCACTGTGTTATCTGTGGTGTTACATAGGACTGCAGGTGACATCTACTACATTATCTGTACTCAAAGAGTTATCACTGTGTTATATGAGGTGTTACATAGGACTGAAGGTGACTTCTACTACATTATCTGTACTCAAAGAGTTATCACTGTGTTATCTGAGGTGTTACATAGGACTGCAGGTGACATCTACTACATTATCTGCAATCAGAGAGCTATCACTGTGTTATCTGTGGTGTTACATAGGACTGCAGGTGACATCTACTACATTATCTGTACTCAGAGAGTTATCACTGTGTTATCTGTGGTGTTACATAGGACTGAAGGTGACATCTACTACATTATCTGTACTCAGAGTTATCACTGTGTTATCTGTGGTGTTACATAGGACTGCAGGTGACATCTACTACATTATCTGCAATCAGAGAGCTATCACTGTGTTATCTGAGTTGTTACATAGGACTTCAGGTGACATCTACTACATTATCTGTACTCAGAGAGTTATCACTGTGTTATCTGTGGTGTTACATAGGACTGCAGGTGACATCTACTACATTATCTGCAATCAGAGAGCTATCACTGTGTTATCTGTGGTGTTACATAGGACTGCAGGTGACATCTACTACATTATCTGTACTCAGAGAGTTATCACTGTTATCTGTGGTGTTACATAGGACTGCAGGTGACATCTACTACATTATCTGTACTCAGAGAGTTATCACTGTGTTATCTGAGGTGTTACATAGGACTGCAGGTGACATCTACTACATTATCTGCAATCAGAGAGCTATCACTGTGTTATCTGTGGTGTTACATAGGACTGCAGGTGACATCTACTGCATTATCTGTACTCAGAGAGTTATCACTGTGTTATCTGTGGTGTTACATAGGACTGCAGGTGACATCTACTACATTATCTGTACTCACAGAGTTATCACTGTGTTATCTGAGGTGTTACATAGGACTGCAGGTGACATCTACTACATTATCTGTACTCAGAGAGTTATCACTGTGTTATCTGTGGTGTTACATAGGACTGCAGGTGACATCTACTACATTATCTGTACTCAGAGAGTTATCACTGTGTTATCTGTGGTGTTACATAGGACTGCAGGTGACATCTACTACATTATCTGTACTCAAAGAGTTATCACTGTTATCTGTGGTGTTACATAGGACTGCAGGTGACATCTACTACATTATATGTACTCTGAGGTATCACTGTGTTATCTGTGGTGTTACATAGGACTGCAGGTGACATCTACTAAATTATCTGTACTCAGAGTTATCACTGTGTTATCTGTGGTGTTACATAGGACTGCAGGTGACATCTACTACATTATCTGCATTTAGAGAGATATCACTGTGTTATCTGTGGTGTTACATAGGACTGCAGGTGACATCTACTACATTATATGTACTGAGAGAGTTATCACTGTGTTATCTGCAGTGTTACATAGGACTGCAGGTGGCATCTACTACATTATCTGTACTCAGAGAGTTATCGGTGTTATCTGTGGTGTTACATAGGACTGCAGGTGACATCTACTACATTATCTGTACTCAGAGAGTTATCACTGTGTTATCTGTGGTGTTACATAGGACTGCAGGTGACATCTACTACATTATCTGTACTCAGAGAGGTATCACTGTGTTATCTGTGGTGTTACATAGGACTGCAGGTGACATCTACTACATTATCTGTACTCAAAGAGTTATCACTGTGTTATCTGAGGTGTTACATAGGACTGCAGGTGACATCTACTACATTATCTGCAATCAGAGAGCTATCACTGTGTTATCTGTGGTGTTACATAGGACTGCAGGTGACATCTACTACATTATCTGTACTCAGAGAGTTATCACTGTGTTATCTGAGGTGTTACATAGGACTGCAGGTGACATCTACTACATTATCTGTACTCAGAGAGTTATCACTGTGTTATCTGAGGTGTTACATAGGACTGCAGGTGACATCTACTACATTATCTGTACTCAGAGAGTTATCACTGTGTTATCTGTGGTGTTACATAGGACTGCAGGTGACATCTACTACATTATCAGTACTCTGAGGTATCACTGTGTTATCTGTGGTGTTACATAGGACTGTAGGTGACATCTACTACATTATCTGTACTCTGAGGTATCACTGTGTTATTTGTGGTGTTATATAGGACTGCAGGTGACATCTACTACATTATCTGTACTCCGAGGTATCACTGTGTTATCTGTGGTGTTACATAGGACTGCAGGTGACATCTACTACATTATCTGCATTTAGAGAGATATCACTGTGTTATCTGTGGTGTTACATAGGACTGCAGGTGACATCTACTACATTATATGTACTCAGAGAGTTATCACTGTGTTATCTGCAGTGTTACATAGGACTGCAGTTGGCATCTACTACATTATCTGTACTCAGAGAGTTATCAGTGTTATCTGTGGTGTTACATAGGACTGCAGGTGACATCTACTACATTATCTGTACTCAAAGAGTTATCACTGTTATCTGTGGTGTTACATAGGACTGCAGGTGACATCTATTGCATTATCTGTACTCGGAGAGTTATCACTGTGTTATCTGTGGTGTTACATAGGACTGCAGGTGACATCTACTACATTATCTGTACTCAAAGAGTTATCACTGTGTTATCTGAGGTGTTACATAGGACTGCAGGTGACATCTACTACATTATCTGTACTCAGAGAGTTATCACTGTGTTATCTGTGGTGTTACATAGGACTGCAGGTGACATCTACTACATTAGCTGTACTCAGAGTGGTATCACTGTGTTATCTGTGGTGTTACATAGGACTGCAGGTGACATCTACTACATTATCTGTACTCAGAGAGTTATCACAGTGTTATCTGTAGTGTTACATAGGACTGCAGGTGACATCTACTACATTATCTGTACTCAGAGAGTTATCACTGTGTTATCTGTGGTGTTACATAGGACTGCAGGTGACATCTACTACATTATCTGTACTCAGAGAGTTATCACTGTGTTATCTGTGGTGTTACATAGGACTGCAGGTGACATCTACTACATTATCTGTACTCAGAGAGTTATCACTGTGTTATCTGTGGTGTTACATAGGACTGCAGGTGACATCTACTACATTATCTGTACTCAGAGAGATATCACTGTGTTATCTGTGGTGTTACATAGGACTGCAGGTGACATCTACTACATTATCTGTACTCAGAGAGATATCCCTGTCTTATCTGTGGTGTTACATAGGACTGCAGGTGACATCTACTACATTATCTGTACTCACAGAGTTATCACTGTGTTATCTGTGGTGTTACATAGGACTGCAGGTGACATCTACTACATTATCTGTACTCAGAGAGTTATCACTGTGTTATCTGTGGTGTTACATAGGACTGCAGGTGACATCTACTGCATTATCTGTACTCAGAGAGTTATCACTGTGTCATCTGTGGTGTTACATAGGACTGCAGGTGACATCTACTACATTATCTGTACTCAGAGAGGTATCACTGTGTTATCTGTGGTGTTACATAGGACTGCAGGTGACATCTACTGCATTATCTGTACTCAGAGAGTTATCACTGTGTCATCTGTGGTGTTACATAGGACTGCAGGTGACATCTACTACATTATCTGTACTCAGAGAGGTATCACTGTGTTATCTGTGGTGTTACATAGGACTGCAGGTGACATCTACTACATTATCTGTACTCAGAGATATCACTGTGTTATCTGTGGTGTTACATAGGACTTCAGGTGACATCTACTACATTATCTGTACTCAAAGAGGTATCACTGTGTTATCTGTGGTGTTACATAGGACTGCAGGTGACATCTACTACATTATCTGTACTCAGAGAGTTATCACTGTGTTATCTGTGGTGTTACATAGGACTGCAGGTGACATCTACTACATTATCTGTACTCAGAGAGTTATCACTGTGTTATCTGAGGTGTTACATAGGACTGCAGGTGACATCTACTACATTATCTGTACTCAGAGAGTTATCACTGTGTTATCTGTGGTGTTACATAGGACTGCAGGTGACATCTACTACATTATCTGTACTCAGAGTGGTATCACTATGTTATCTGTGGTGTTACATAGGACTGCAGGTGACATCTACTACATTATCTGTACTCAGAGAGTTATCACAGTGTTATCTGTAGTGTTACATAGGACTGCAGGTGACATCTACTACATTATCTGTACTCAGAGAGTTATCACTGTGTTATCTGTGGTGTTACATAGGACTGCAGGTGACATCTACTACATTATCTGTACTCAAAGAGGTATCACTGCATTATCTGTGGTGTTACATAGGACTGCAGGTGACATCTACTACATTATCTGTACTCAGAGAGTTATCACTGTGTTATCTGTGGTGTTACATAGGACTGCAGGTGACATCTACTACATTATCTGTACTCAGAGAGTTATCACTGTGTTATCTGAGGTGTTACATAGGACTGCAGGTGACATCTACTACATTATCTGTACTCAGAGAGTTATCACTGTGTTATCTGTGGTGTTACATAGGACTGCAGGTGACATCTACTACATTATCTGTACTCAGAGTGGTATCACTGTGTTATCTGTGGTGTTACATAGGACTGCAGGTGACATCTACTACATTATCTGTACTCAGAGAGTTATCACAGTGTTATCTGTAGTGTTACATAGGACTGCAGGTGACATCTACTACATTATCTGTACTCAGAGAGTTATCACTGTTATCTGTGGTGTTACATAGGACTGCAGGTGACATCTACTACATTATCAGTACTCTGAGGTATCACTGTGTTATCTGTGGTGTTACATAGGACTGCAGGTGACATCTACTACATTATCTGTACTCCGAGGTATCACTGTGTTATCTGTGGTGTTACATAGGACTGCAGGTGACATCTACTACATTATATGTACTCAGAGAGTTATCACTGTGTTATCTGCAGTGTTACATAGGACTGCAGGTGGCATCTACTACATTATCTGTACTCAGAGAGTTATCACTGTGTTATCTGTGGTGTTACATAGGACTGCAGGTGACATCTACTACATTATCTGTACTCAGAGAGTTATCACTGTGTTATCTGTGGTGTTACATAGGACTGCAGGTGACATCTACTACATTATCTGTACTCAGAGGTATCACTGTGTCATCTGAGGTGTTACATAGGACTGCAGGTGACATCTACTACATTATCTGTACTCAGAGAGTCATCACTGTGTTATCTGTGGTGTTACATAGGACTGCAGGTGACATCTACTACATTATATGTACTCAAAGAGGTATCACTGTGTTATCTGTGGTGTTACATAGGACTGCAGGTGACATCTACTACATTATCTGTACTCAAAGAGTTATCACTGTGTTATATGAGGTGTTACATAGGACTGAAGGTGACATCTACTACATTATCTGTACTCAAAGAGTTATCACTGTGTTATCTGAGGTGTTACATAGGACTGCAGGTGACATCTACTACATTATCTGCAATCAGAGAGCTATCACTGTGTTATCTGTGGTGTTACATAGGACTGCAGGTGACATCTACTACATTATCTGTACTCAGAGAGTTATCACTGTGTTATCTGTGGTGTTACATAGGACTGAAGGTGACATCTACTACATTATCTGTACTCAGAGTTATCACTGTGTTATCTGTGGTGTTACATAGGACTGCAGGTGACATCTACTACATTATCTGCAATCAGAGAGCTATCACTGTGTTTTCTGAGTTGTTACATAGGACTTCAGGTGACATCTACTACATTATCTGTACTCAGAGAGTTATCACTGTGTTATCTGTGGTGTTACATAGGACTGCAGGTGACATCTACTACATTATCTGCAATCAGAGAGCTATCACTGTGTTATCTGTGGTGTTACATAGGACTGCAGGTGACATCTACTACATTATCTGTACTCAGAGAGTTATCACTGTTATCTGTGGTGTTACATAGGACTGCAGGTGACATCTACTACATTATCTGTACTCAGAGAGTTATCACTGTGTTATCTGAGGTGTTACATAGGACTGCAGGTGACATCTACTACATTATCTGCAATCAGAGAGCTATCACTGTGTTATCTGTGGTGTTACATAGGACTGCAGGTGACATCTACTGCATTATCTGTACTCAGAGAGTTATCACTGTGTTATCTGTGGTGTTACATAGGACTGCAGGTGACATCTACTACATTATCTGTACTCACAGAGTTATCACTGTGTTATCTGAGGTGTTACATAGGACTGCAGGTGACATCTACTACATTATCTGTACTCAGAGAGTTATCACTGTGTTATCTGTGGTGTTACATAGGACTGCAGGTGACATCTACTACATTATCTGTACTCAGAGAGTTATCACTGTGTTATCTGTGGTGTTACATAGGACTGCAGGTGACATCTACTACATTATCTGTACTCAAAGAGTTATCACTGTTATCTGTGGTGTTACATAGGACTGCAGGTGACATCTACTACTTTATATGTACTCTGAGGTATCACTGTGTTATCTGTGGTGTTACATAGGACTGCAGGTGACATCTACTAAATTATCTGTACTCAGAGTTATCACTGTGTTATCTGTGGTGTTACATAGGACTGCAGGTGACATCTACTACATTATATGTACTGAGAGAGTTATCACTGTGTTATCTGCAGTGTTACATAGGACTGCAGGTGGCATCTACTACATTATCTGTACTCAGAGAGTTATCGGTGTTATCTGTGGTGTTACATAGGACTGCAGGTGACATCTACTACATTATCTGTACTCAGAGAGTTATCACTGTGTTATCTGTGGTGTTACATAGGACTGCAGGTGACATCTACTACATTATCTGTACTCAGAGAGGTATCACTGTGTTATCTGTGGTGTTACATAGGACTGCAGGTGACATCTACTACATTATCTGTACTCAGAGAGTCATCACTGTGTTATCTGAGGTGTTACATAGGACTGCAGGTGACATCTACTACATTATCTGCAATCAGAGAGCTATCACTGTGTTATCTGTGGTGTTACATAGGACTGCAGGTGACATCTACTACATTATCTGTACTCAGAGAGTTATCACTGTGTTATCTGAGGTGTTACATAGGACTGCAGGTGACATCTACTACATTATCTGTACTCAGAGAGTTATCACTGTGTTATCTGAGGTGTTACATAGGACTGCAGGTGACATCTACTACATTATCTGTACTCAGAGAGTTATCACTGTGTTATCTGTGGTGTTACATAGGACTGCAGGTGACATCTACTACATTATCAGTACTCTGAGGTATCACTGTGTTATCTGTGGTGTTACATAGGACTGTAGGTGACATCTACTACATTATCTGTACTCTGAGGTATCACTGTGTTATTTGTGGTGTTACATAGGACTGCAGGTGACATCTACTACATTATCTGTACTCCGAGGTATCACTGTGTTATCTGTGGTGTTACATAGGACTGCAGGTGACATCTACTACATTATCTGCATTTAGAGAGATATCACTGTGTTATCTGTGGTGTTACATAGGACTGCAGGTGACATCTACTACATTATATGTACTCAGAGAGTTATCACTGTGTTATCTGCAGTGTTACATAGGACTGCAGTTGGCATCTACTACATTATCTGTACTCAGAGAGTTATCAGTGTTATCTGTGGTGTTACATAGGACTGCAGGTGACATCTACTACATTATCTGTACTCAAAGAGTTATCACTGTTATCTGTGGTGTTACATAGGACTGCAGGTGACATCTATTGCATTATCTGTACTCGGAGAGTTATCACTGTGTTATCTGTGGTGTTACATAGGACTGCAGGTGACATCTACTACATTATCTGTACTCAAAGAGTTATCACTGTGTTATCTGAGGTGTTACATAGGACTGCAGGTGACATCTACTACATTATCTGTACTCAGAGAGTTATCACTGTGTTATCTGTGGTGTTACATAGGACTGCAGGTGACATCTACTACATTAGCTGTACTCAGAGTGGTATCACTGTGTTATCTGTGGTGTTACATAGGACTGCAGGTGACATCTACTACATTATCTGTACTCAGAGAGTTATCACAGTGTTATCTGTAGTGTTACATAGGACTGCAGGTGACATCTACTACATTATCTGTACTCAGAGAGTTATCACTGTGTTATCTGTGGTGTTACATAGGACTGCAGGTGACATCTACTACATTATCTGTACTCAGAGAGTTATCACTGTGTTATCTGTGGTGTTACATAGGACTGCAGGTGACATCTACTACATTATCTGTACTCAGAGAGTTATCACTGTGTTATCTGTGGTGTTACATAGGACTGCAGGTGACATCTACTACATTATCTGTACTCAGAGAGTTATCACTGTGTTATCTGTGGTGTTACATAGGACTGCAGGTGACATCTACTACATTATCTGTACTCAGAGAGATATCCCTGTCTTATCTGTGGTGTTACATAGGACTGCAGGTGACATCTACTACATTATCTGTACTCACAGAGTTATCACTGTGTTATCTGTGGTGTTACATAGGACTGCAGGTGACATCTACTACATTATCTGTACTCAGAGAGTTATCACTGTGTTATCTGTGGTGTTACATAGGACTGCAGGTGACATCTACTGCATTATCTGTACTCAGAGAGTTATCACTGTGCCATCTGTGGTGTTACATAGGACTGCAGGTGACATCTACTACATTATCTGTACTCAGAGAGGTATCACTGTGTTATCTGTGGTGTTACATAGGACTGCAGGTGACATCTACTGCATTATCTGTACTCAGAGAGTTATCACTGTGTCATCTGTGGTGTTACATAGGACTGCAGGTGACATCTACTACATTATCTGTACTCAGAGAGGTATCACTGTGTTATCTGTGGTGTTACATAGGACTGCAGGTGACATCTACTACATTATCTGTACTCAGAGATATCACTGTGTTATCTGTGGTGTTACATAGGACTTCAGGTGACATCTACTACATTATCTGTACTCAAAGAGGTATCACTGTGTTATCTGTGGTGTTACATAGGACTGCAGGTGACATCTACTACATTATCTGTACTCAGAGAGTTATCACTGTGTTATCTGTGGTGTTACATAGGACTGCAGGTGACATCTACTACATTATCTGTACTCAGAGAGTTATCACTGTGTTATCTGAGGTGTTACATAGGACTGCAGGTGACATCTACTACATTATCTGTACTCAGAGAGTTATCACTGTGTTATCTGTGGTGTTACATAGGACTGCAGGTGACATCTACTACATTATCTGTACTCAGAGTGGTATCACTGTGTTATCTGTGGTGTTACATAGGACTGCAGGTGACATCTACTACATTATCTGTACTCAGAGAGTTATCACAGTGTTATCTGTAGTGTTACATAGGACTGCAGGTGACATCTACTACATTATCTGTACTCAGAGAGTTATCACTGTGTTATCTCTGGTGTTACATAGGACTGCAGGTGACATCTACTACATTATCTGTACTCAAAGAGGTATCACTGCATTATCTGTGGTGTTACATAGGACTGCAGGTGACATCTACTACATTATCTGTACTCAGAAAGTTATCACTGTGTTATCTGTGGTGTTACATAGGACTGCAGGTGACATCTACTACATTATCTGTACTCAGAGAGTTATCACTGTGTTATCTGAGGTGTTACATAGGACTGCAGGTGACATCTACTACATTATCTGTACTCAGAGAGTTATCACTGTGTTATCTGTGGTGTTACATAGGACTGCAGGTGACATCTACTACATTATCTGTACTCAGAGTGGTATCACTGTGTTATCTGTGGTGTTACATAGGACTGCAGGTGACATCTACTACATTATCTGTACTCAGAGAGTTATCACAGTGTTATCTGTAGTGTTACATAGGACTGCAGGTGACATCTACTACATTATCTGTACTCAGAGAGTTATCACTGTGTTATCTGTGGTGTTACATAGGACTGCAGGTGACATCTACTACATTATCTGTACTCAGAGTGGTATCACTGTGTTATCTGTGGTGTTACATAGGACTGCAGGTGACATCTACTACATTATCTGTACTCAGAGAGTTATCACTGTGTTACCTGTGGTGTTACATAGGACTGCAGGTGACATCTACTGCATTATCTGTACTCAGAGAGTTATCACTGTTATCTGTGGTGTTACATAGGACTGCAGGTGACATCTACTACATTATCAGTACTCTGAGGTATCACTGTGTTATCTGTGGTGTTACATAGGACTGCAGGTGACATCTACTACATTATCTGTACTCCGAGGTATCACTGTGTTATCTGTGGTGTTACATAGGACTGCAGGTGACATCTACTACATTATATGTACTCAGAGAGTTATCACTGTGTTATCTGCAGTGTTACATAGGACTGCAGGTGGCATCTACTACATTATCTGTACTCAGAGAGTTATCACTGTGTTATCTGTGGTGTTACATAGGACTGCAGGTGACATCTACTACATTATCTGTACTCAGAGAGTTATCACTGTGTTATCTGTGGTGTTACATAGGACTGCAGGTGACATCTACTACATTATCTGTACTCAGAGGTATCACTGTGTCATCTGAGGTGTTACATAGGACTGCAGGTGACATCTACTACATTATCTGTACTCAGAGAGTCATCACTGTGTTATCTGTGGTGTTACATAGGACTGCAGGTGACATCTACTACATTATATGTACTCAAAGAGTTATCACTGTGTTATCTGTGGTGTTACATAGGACTGCAGGTGACATCTACTACATTATCTGTACTCAAAGAGTTATCACTGTGTTATATGAGGTGTTACATAGGACTGAAGGTGACATCTACTACATTATCTGTACTCAAAGAGTTATCACTGTGTTATCTGAGGTGTTACATAGGACTGCAGGTGACATCTACTACATTATCTGCAATCAGAGAGCTATCACTGTGTTATCTGTGGTGTTACATAGGACTGCAGGTGACATCTACTACATTATCTGTACTCAGAGAGTTATCACTGTGTTATCTGTGGTGTTACATAGGACTGAAGGTGACATCTACTACATTATCTGTACTCAGAGTTATCACTGTGTTATCTGTGGTGTTACATAGGACTGCAGGTGACATCTACTACATTATCTGCAATCAGAGAGCTATCACTGTGTTATCTGAGTTGTTACATAGGACTTCAGGTGACATCTACTACATTATCTGTACTCAGAGAGTTATCACTGTGTTATCTGTGGTGTTACATAGGACTGCAGGTGACATCTACTACATTATCTGCAATCAGAGAGCTATCACTGTGTTATCTGTGGTGTTACATAGGACTGCAGGTGACATCTACTACATTATCTGTACTCAGAGAGTTATCACTGTTATCTGTGGTGTTACATAGGACTGCAGGTGACATCTACTACATTATCTGTACTCAGAGAGTTATCACAGTGTTATCTGTAGTGTTACATAGGACTGCAGGTGACATCTACTACATTATCTGCAATCAGAGAGCTATCACTGTGTTATATGAGGTGTTACATAGGACTGAAGGTGACATCTACTACATTATCTGTACTCAAAGAGTTATCACTGTGTTATCTGAGGTGTTACATAGGACTGCAGGTGACATCTACTACATTATCTGCAATCAGAGAGCTATCACTGTGTTATCTGTGGTGTTACATAGGACTGCAGGTGACATCTACTGCATTATCTGTACTCAGAGAGTTATCACTGTGTTATCTGTGGTGTTACATAGGACTGCAGGTGACATCTACTACATTATCTGTACTCACAGAGTTATCACTGTGTTATCTGAGGTGTTACATAGGACTGCAGGTGACATCTACTACATTATCTGTACTCAGAGAGTTATCACTGTGTTATCTGTGGTGTTACATAGGACTGCAGGTGACATCTACTACAT
>NC_053389.1:895008-897110 GCF_905171765.1 Bufo bufo | reverse complement strand
CCCTAAAATAGTGCCAATCAAACCGTCATCTCATCCCGCAAAAAATGAGACCCTACTCAAGATAATCGCCCAAAAACTGAAAAAACTATGGCTCTTAGACTATGGAGACACTAAAACATTTTTTTGGTTTTAAAAATGAAGTTATTGTATAAAACTTACATAAATAAAAAAAAATGTATACATATTAGGTATCGCCGCGTCCGTGACAACCTGCTCTATAAAATTACCACATGATCTAACCTGTCAGATGAATGTTGTAAATAACAAAAAAAAAAAAACGTGCCAAAAAAGCTATTTCTTGTTACCTTGCTGCACAAAAAGTGTAATATAGAGCAACCAAAAATCATATGTACCCTAAACTAGTACCAACAATACTGCCACCCTATCCCGTAGTTTCTAAAATGGAGTCACTTTTTTGGAGTTTCTACTCTAGGGGTGCATCAGGGGGGCTTCAAATGGGACATGGTGTCAAAAAAACCAGTCCAGCAAAATCTGCCTTCCAAAAACCATATGGCATTCCTTTCCTTCTGCGCCCTGCCGTGTGCCCGTACAGCGGTTTACGAACACATATTAGGTGTTTCTGTAAACTACAGAATCAGGGCCATAAATAATGAGTTTTGTTTGGCTGTTAACCCTTGCTTTGTAACTGGAAAAAAAATATTAAAATGGAAAATCTGCCAAAAATTTGAAATTTTGAAATTGTGTCTCTATTTTCCATAAAATCTTGTGCAACACCTAAAGGGTTAACAACGTTTGTAAAATCAGTTTTGAATACCTTGAGGGGTGTAGTTTCTTAGATGGGGTCACTTTTATGGAGTTTCTACTCTAGGGGTGCATCAGGGGGGCTTCAAATGGGACATGGTGTCAAAAAAACAGTCCAGCAAAATCAGCCTTCCAAAAACCAAACGGCGCACCTTTCACTCTACGCCCTACTGTGTGCCCGTACAGTAGTTTACGGCCACATATGGGGTGTTTCTGTAAACAGCAGAGTCAGGGCAATAAAGATACAGTCTTGTTTGGCTGTTAACCCTTGCTTTGTTAGTGTAAAAAATGGGTTAAAATTGAAAATTAGGCAAAAGAATGAAATTCTCAAATTTCATCCCCATTTGCCAATAACTCTTGTGCAACACCTAAAGGGTTAACGACGTATGTAAAATCAGTTTTGAATACCTTGAGGGGTGTAGTTTCTTAGATGGGGTCACTTTTAGGGAGTTTCTCCTCTAGGGGTGCATCAGGGGGCTTCAAATGGGACATGGTGTCAAAAAACCAGTCCATAAAAATCAGCCTTCCAAAAACCATACGGCGCACCTTTCACTCTACGCCCCGCTGTGTGGCCATACAGTAGTTTACGGCCACATATTGGGTGTTTCTGTAGACGGCAGAGTCAGGGCAATAAAGATACAATCTTGTTTGGCTGTTAACCCTTGCTTTGTTAGTGGAAAAAATGGGTTAAAATGAAAAATTAGACAAAAAAATGAAATTCTCAAATTTCCTCCCCATTTGCCAATAACTCTTGTGCAACACCTAAAGGGTTAACAATGTATGCAAAATCAGTTTTGAATACCTTGAGGGGTGTAGTTTCTTAGATGGGGTAATTTTTGGGTGGTTTCTATTATGTAAGCCTCGCAAAGTGACTTCAGAGCTGTAGTGGTCCCTAAAAATTGAGTTTTTGTAAATTTCTGAAAAATTTCAAGATTTGCTTCTAAACTTCTAAGCCTTATAACTTCCCCAAAAAATAAAATATCATTCCCAAAACAATTCAAACATGAAGTAGACATATGGGGAATGTAAAGTCATCACAATTTTTGGGGGTATTACTATGTATTACAGAAGTAGAGAAACTGAAACTTTGAAATTTTTCAAATTTTTTCAAATTTTTGGTAAATTAGGTATTTTTTTGTGCAAAAAAAATAATTTTTTTGACTTCATTTTACCAGTGTCATGAAGTACAATATGTGATGAAAAAACAATCTCAGAACGGCCTGGATAAGTCAAAGCGTTTTAAAGTTATGAGCACTTAAAGTGACACTGGTCAGATTTGCAAAAAATGGCCTGGTCCTTAAGGTGAAAATGAGCCCGGTCCTTAAGGGGTTAAAGAGGCG
>NC_053389.1:873054-894995 GCF_905171765.1 Bufo bufo | reverse complement strand
ATACCGGGAACGACTTGTGTCCTGTATCCTGATGTGTAGGATGTTACTGCTGTTTTTTTCGGCGGAAATCGGCGGTTGCATCGGGTCCCCATGCGGCTGTGGGGGGGACCATATGGCATTGAAGTCACTGGCAGCACGATGCCTAAGGAAGGCATGCGCTGCTTCCGTAGATGAGCCTGTGAGATCCAGCCCACTGGATCTCCAAGCCCCGGGAGCTTTATGAGTAACACACACAGTATTACTCATACAGCCAATTCATTCCAATACTAAAGTATTAGAATGCATTGTAAAGGGGATTAGACAACCAAAAAGTATAATTTCATAAGTGGTTAAAATTTATTTTAAAAATAAAGTTTAAAAGAAAGAAATATTTTTCCACAACAAAAAAAAATTATTGTATAAAATCAATTATTTTTTTAAATAATAAATGTAAACAAAAAAGCTAAAAGGACTGTGATAAAAATAAAATAATATTAAGGTATGGAGCCAATTCTAGTGCCAATAAAACCGTCATCTTCATCTGACAAAATCATACCCTACCCAAGGTATTAGCCCCAAAGATTAGCAATTTAATTTTCTAAGGACTATGTAAACACTAAAACATGTTTTTTTGGTTTGTAAAAATAACTCTTTGTGTAAAAATTACAGGAATTAAAAAGTAAACTATTAGGTATCCGTGACAACCTAGTCAATAAAAATATCACATGATATAACCTGTCAGACGAATGTTAAAAATATCTTAAAAAAATGGTACTAAAAAGGTTTTTTTTTTTAAGCGGCCCCTAACGAAAAGTAAAATATAGAGCAAAAAAAAACATATTTACCCTGAACTATTGCCAACAATACTGCCCACCCTATCCCGTAGTTTGTAAATGAGTCTATTTTTTAAATTTTGTACTCTGGGGGTGCATCAGGGGGCTTCAAATGGGACATGGTGTCAAAAAAATAAAGTCAGGAAAAGTGCCTTCAAAAATCATATGAAATTAATTTCATTCTGTGCCCTGCCGTGTGTCCGTACAGCTGTTTACAACGCATATGGGTGTTTCTGTTAACTACAGAATCAGGGCCATAAACACTGAGGTTGGTTTGACTGTTAACCATTGCTTTGTATCTGGAAATAAATTAATAAATGATAAATATAACAAACAAAGTGAAATTTAAAGATTGTATCTCTATTTTCCATATTTCTTGGGGGACACCAAAAGGGTTATCAATTTTTTTTTAAATAATTTTTCAAATACCTTGAGGGGTGTAGTTTATAAAATCGGCTCAGTTTTAGCATGGTTTGTATTATGTAAGCCTCACAAAGTGACTTCAGAACTGAATTGGTACCAAAAAATTTCTTTGGTGAAAATGAATGAAAAATTTAAATATTTGCTTTATAACTTCTAAGCCTTGTACCAACGCTAAAAAATTATATATCATTCACAAAATAATCCAAAAATTAAGTAGTCATGTTGGGTATGTAAAGTAATAACAAAATATTAGAGGCATTAATATGTATTATAGAAGTTGAGAAATTGAAAGTTATAAAATTTGTAATTTTTTACAAGTTTTTATTGAATTTGGTGTTATTTTATAAAATATAAATCATTATTTAGAATTCATTTTAAAACTGTCATGAAATACAATAATGTAATATAAAAAAACTAAATCACAATGGCCCTGGATCAATTGCTATTTTAATTTACAACTATCAGATTGAATAAGTTTTAATCGCGTTCGAATGGAACAATAGAGCTATTAGTCTGATTTACTATTGTCTGACTCAATAGAAATTAAGTTTTCATTCGTAAGCGAATATAACTTAGAGCAAGTTAACAATAGAAATAAGTATCATTCGTACTCGAATTAAACTTTGAGCAAGGTAACAATATGAAATAAGTATCATTCGTATGCGAATATAACTTAGAGCAAGGTACCTATATGAAATTTGCCCTGCCTATACAGTATACTATGTGTGGTTTGTTTTCGCGAAAATACGTCATTAAAAAAATCGTTTGCGTGCATCTGTGCGTGCGTGCGTCTGTACGTGCGTCCCTGGGATTGCAAGGAGAGTGGAGAGAGGTCGATTTAAGTGACGAAAATGGCAAGAAGCAATTTCGATGCTGAAGAGCTTGAATATTTGATCACTGTAAGTAATTCTAACTGGAAAAAGTATGTCACTGTGCTGTTGTCCAAGTCCAAGGTGCGGTCAGTGTTCAGAAGTCACTCTTAAAGGGCCGGTCCCAGTTAAAGTCACTGTGCTGTTGTCCAAGTCCAAGGTGCGGTCAGTGTTCAAAGTCACTCTTAAAGGGCCGGGTCCAGTTAAAGTCACTGTGCTGTTGTCCAAGTCCAAGGTGCGGTCATTGTTCAAAGTCACTCTTAAAGGGCCGGGTCCCAGTTAAAGTCACTGTGCTGTTGTCCAAGTCCAAGGTGCGGTCAGTGTTCAAAGTCACTCTTAAAGGGCCGGTCCCAGTTAAAGTCACTGTGCTGTTGTCCAAGTCCAAGGTGCGGTCAGTGTTCAGAGTCACTCTTAAAGGGCCGGTCCCAGTTAAAGTCACTGTGCTGTTGTCCAAGTCCAAGGTGCGGTCAGTGTTCAAAGTCACTCTTAAAGGGCCGGTCCCAGTTAAAGTCACTGTGCTGTTGTCCAAGTCCAAGGTGCGGTCAGTGTTCAGAGTCACTCTTAAAGGGCCGGTCCCAGTTAAAGTCACTGTGCTGTTGTCCAAGTCCAAGGTGCGGTCAGTGTTCAATGTCACTCTTAAAGGGCCGGGTCCCAGTTAAAGTCACTGTGCTGTTGTCCAAGGTGCGGTCAGTGTTCAGAGTCACTCTTAAAGGGCCGGTCCTAGTTAAAGTCACTGTGCTGTTGTCCAAGTCCAAGGTGCGGTCAGTGTTCAGAGTCACTCTTAAAGGGCCGGTCCCAGTTAAAGTCACTGTGCTGTTGTCCAAGTCCAAGGTGCGGTCAGTGTTCAATGTCACTCTTAAAGGGCCGGTCCCAGTTAAAGTCACTGTGCTGTTGTCCAAGTCCAAGGTGCGGTCAGTGTTCAATGTCACTCTTAAAGGGCCGGTCCCAGTTAAAGTCACTGTGCTGTTGTCCAAGTCCAAGGTGCGGTCAGTGTTCAATGTCACTCTTAAAGGGCCGGTCCCAGTTAAAGTCACTGTGCTGTTGTCCAAGTCCAAGGTGCGGTCAGTGTTCAATGTCACTCTTAAAGGGCCGGTCCCATTTAAAGTCACTGTGCTGTTGTCCAAGTCCGGTCAGTGTTCAGAGTCACTCTTAAAGGGCCGTTCCCAGTTAAAGTCACTGTGCTGTTGTTCAAGTCCAAGGTGCGGTCAGTGTTCAAAGTCACTCTTAAAGGGGAGGGCACTGTTATAGCCACTGTTAAAGGCGATGTCTTTCTCAAAGTCACTATTAAAAGGTGCAGACTCTGTCAAGGTCACTGTTACATGGGAGGCCATTGTTGAAAGTCACTGTTAAAGAGGCGTCCACTGTGGAATTTAATTCTTATATTTGCTTTTACTATAAATGTTTGTATTATTACATTACTTTCATATAGTTCTAAAGAGAACTATATAAAAATCTACTATTTTAATAATTTCGTATAAAATTAAAATTTTTATTGGTTTTGATGACTATAATTACTAATAATTGTATTTTAGTACTTTTGCATTACATCCTCTAATTTTTATCTGGTAGACTCTATTGAAAAAAGGTTATGACGACATAACTAGACGCGAAGAAAAGCAGGCCATTTTAAGGAGAATGGCCAGCGCATTAAGTTTCAAGAATGGAAAGAGGCATTCTAAACAGGCATATCTGAAGAAATGGTCTGACCTAAAAAGACACAATATGAAACTAGTGAAAGAGGTCAGAGATAAAAACTGTCCAGGTACGATGCTTACATTAATTTTATAACTAACACCTATTTTTATTTATGTGTTGAGTTATGCAAATAAGTATTTCTATCCCTTTACAACATTTTACTTACTTCAGTAGTGTTGAAACGATGGAACGGGTGCTAGAGGCGGCACTCAAGCACTCTCTTTGGGCCGCATACCCTTAAAAATGTCTAATGTGTACTAATCGGCTTTACACATTCCCTACCATACAGCTTCGCAGGCACACTATTAAAGCACAGTCAGCATATTGAATGTAGGCAGCTGTTACAGCAAAATGATAATTGTGTGGAAGACAGACTATACTGGTATTCTGGTACAATGGTAAAGTCGGAAATTTGCAATAAATAATTTAGTTGGCTTGCTCTTCTGCCTAAAAGTTCTCCAGAACGGATTTAGTAAATGCTGATTAAACAGTTAAAATATATACATTGACTCACAGTGAGAAATAGATATATGATGTAAACCCCGATCCAATGTCAAAACAGTTGACTTTGTACACCTCTTTCCAATAACCATGCAACAGTACCTTGCGAACCAATACCCCCTTCTACCTCATCCTAGATATAAACGTACTCAACTGTAAAACATATGAAAAACTTCATTCATAGTTCCATCTAACAACAAAATCATGTGAAATCAAACATAGGGGTAATGATTATGTCATCCAGATCCCACCATAGATTAATTTTGTGTACCGTTAAGTTTTGTTTTTTCTTTGCTTGTTTATGTTGGTATTTTTGAATAATTTGGTCATTACAGGAGTGCCTCTTCCAAAATTAAGACCGAAACGCCCTAATAAGAAGAAGGTGGTGGAAGAGGAGATGATGGAGGATGAGGAGGATGAGCAGGAAGAGGAGCAGGCAGGACCATCAGGGCATCAGGCCCATAGCCCACCTGAGGGAGAGGAGGGGACGGTACAGGAGGATGAGGAGGATGAAGAAGACGAGCTGGTGACCACCCCCCGCCAGGAGGGTAAATATATTCTGTTGATGTTTTAATTTAAAAAATGTCTCAACACACATAGAGGTGTCAGTTTAGTCTTTAATTACCACAGGCTGATTTTATTCAATCAAAAAATTATAAACAAGTTCAAGTTCAACCTCAAAATTTTATTCAGACTTCAGATATTGCATAACCTAAAGTACCACACTTTGCGTTCATTCCAAGAAGTGTAGCTAAAATATTTGTATTTCACCACTCTTCAGGGTCTGTCAGAGACCATGCTCATTTATCTGCAGGTTATTTTTTCACATCTTTTGTCCACACTTGAAAAAAAATATATATTTATTCCAAACTTTATTAAAAATGGTTGATGGAGTACGGGAGTGACCTGTGCCACTATATCTGTCTGTGCACTCAGTCTAAAAACCCAGACACAAATTAAATCCACGTAAAACATTTTTTTTACAGCTAGCTGATGTTACTGGTGTACTGATTTCAGTAAAGTATCTCAATGAGGCATACAATTTAATTAAGATGTAACTAGCATCCAATATATAAGAATTTAGTTAAACTAAAAAAATTTAAGTGCACAAAACAATATAAATAATTATCTACAGAATGGGGTAAAAACTATGAAACTGTGAACAAAGAACGTACAACACACAACAGTAATATAAAACATGAACAGTATAAAGTAATTAATATACAAAAAAAACATAATAACTAAAATACTAAGTCCATAACCATAAATTCAAAAGAACTATTATTAATCCTAAATAAAAGAATATATAATGGATTAACATAGTAACATAGTACAGAAGGCCTAAAAAATAGATCTCTCCATCCAGTTTGGCCTGTTATCCTGCAAGTAGATCCAGACCATGGAAAAAAAATAACTGTGACTTATAAGCCAATTTTCCTCACTTTAGGGTAATAAATTATTCCTTCCCGACTCAAATCAGCCAATCAGAATAACTCCCTGGATCAACGACCCCTCTCTAGTAGCTATAGCCTGTAATATTATTACGGTCCATAAATACATCCAGGCCCCTCTTGAATTCCTTTATTGTACTCACCATCACCATCCCCTCAGGCAGAGAGTTCCATAGTCTCACTGCTCTTACCGTAAATAATCCTCTTCTATGTTTGTGTACAAACCTTCATTCCTCCTGACGCACAGGATGTCCCCTCGTCACAGTCACAATCCTGTGGATAAATAGATGATGGGAGAGATCTCTGTACTGACCCCTGATATATGTATACATATTAGTTAGATCTCCCATCAGTCGTCTTTTTTCGGAAGTGAATAACCCTAATGCTGATAATCTTTCAGGGTCCTGTAGTTGCCACATTCCAGTTATTAATTTAGTTGTCCTCCTCTGAACCCTCTCCAGCTCTGCTATGTCAGCCTTGTTCACAGGAGCCCAGAACTGTACCCAGTACTCCATGTGTGGTCTGAAAAAAAGATTTGTAAAGTGGTAGGACTATGTTCTTATCACGGGCATCTATGCCCCTTCTCATGCAACCCATTATCTTATTGGTCTTGGCATCAGCTGCCTGACACTGGTTTTTGCAGCTTAGTTTACTGATTATTAAAATTCATAGGTCCTTTTACATGTCAGTGTTAACGAGTGTTTTAACATTTAGTATGTACGGGTGACTTGCATTATTCCTTCATATGTGCATAACTTTACATTTGTGAGTGTTAAACCTCATCTGCCAATTATCTGCCCAAGCCTGCAATCTATCCAGATCCCTCTGTAGCAGTATATTATACTCTGTAGTATATATATATATATATATATATATATATATATATACACAGTATACTGTCCTCTTCATTGTTAATTCGTTTACACAGTTTATTTTCATCTGCAAAAATTGATATTTTACTATGCAAGCCTTCTACAAGATCATTAATAAATATATTGAAGAGAATAGGGCCCAATACTGACCCCTGAGGTACCCCACTAGTGACAGTGACCCAATCTGAGTGTGTACCGTTAATAACCACCCTCTCTTTTCTATCACTGAGCCAGTTACTTACCTACATAAAGACATTTTCTCCCAGTCTGAGCTTTCTCATTTTATATACTAACCTTTTATGTTGTACAGTGTCAAATGCTTTGGAGAAGTCCAGATAAACGACATTCAGTGATTCGCCGCTGTCAAGTCTAGAACTTACCTCCTCATAGAAACTGATTAAATTAGTTTGGCATGACCGATCCCTCACGAAGCCATGCTGATATGGTGTTACTTGCTTATTTTAATTGAGATGCTATAAGATTGCATCTCTCTGAAAAAATTCAAACAGTTTAACCACAAGAGATGTTAAACTTAACGGCCTATAGTTTCCAGGCTCTGTTTT
This sequence comes from Bufo bufo, assembly GCF_905171765.1. Taxonomy (NCBI): domain Eukaryota; kingdom Metazoa; phylum Chordata; class Amphibia; order Anura; family Bufonidae; genus Bufo; species Bufo bufo. The sequence continues at coordinate 887,809 of NC_053389.1, read as the reverse complement.
TTAACCGTTTTTGAATATTGGCACCACATTTGCCATGATCCAATCCTGTGGGACATTCACTGTCAGAATACAGTCCACAAATATCATAAATAAGGGTCTGGCTATGACATTACTTAATTCACTTAGGATACGGGTGTGTATGCCATCTGGTCCTGCTAATTTGTCTATTTTAATATTTTTAAGTCGAAGATGTAACTGGCTCAGACAGCACTTTATCTGCTTTATACACCAAACAATGATTGTCTTTTAAAGTACATTGAAAAATTATATTTCCTTTACTTTTACAGCCATAAAAAATTTTAGTAAAGAAATGAAAATTGTGCAGCGGGAGCAGTGCGAACGCATGAGAAAGTTGAGGGCACTGCACATGAGAAGAATGAGGGAGCAGAAGCTACAACACTCCCATGAGTTGGCACAAGCAGAGGAGGTCAACCAAAAAGCCATGGATGGGCTGCTAAAAAAGCTAAAAAAAATTGAAAAATTGCCTTAATTATTTTTTTTCATTTGTTTTTTTGGGCCTTCCTTCAGTTATTGATGTTAATATTTTTCTTTATTTAAAAATTGATTTATAAAAGTTTATTATTCTATAAAATTTGTTGTGTTTTTTTTTATTGTAACCAATGGGGTTACAGTACGGACAATTTAGTCAGGGCCAATGTAATAATTCATTATCAGTACATAAAGCAGACGCCGTTACATTGAAACTGGGTAATAGACATGGCGCCGCTTATGCTCGCACCACTTATTCACTATGACTATTTTATTGTGCCGGTGGTCATGTGTGTGCCACAATTCAAACCAGAATACTGCGAACTGTGGCGCTCTTAGCAGCACGCATGACGGTACCAGGTCCAATCATAGACCTTGTACAACAGGCACACATGTAATGCAAAACTTTCAAAATAGAAGTATTAGTACTACAAGTTATTAGTACTTAATGTGATCATGTCATCAAAATTTCAAAAAAATTAGGCCTATAAATGGAAAATATTTGATTTTAGGTTACCGTTATAATATTACATTGTATTTAAATTGCATGTGTGTGGGGTATGAGTAATGGGGTATTGGCCAATGGCCATCTGGGGAGAGGTGTACCTGTCTAGTGAATTGACGGTACAGTATGGGGGGTATACAGCTGGTTCGCCTCTACGTGGTGCACCCTGGGTTATGGTAAATGAACCAGCAAATACTGAAATACTGGAGATCAAACATTACTTCTCATAAACTGTGTGTGAGTGAGGAGGTGGGGGGGAGTTGATTGAGGGGGGTTTAAGGTGGAGGAGGGTTTAAGGGGGGAGGGGGGTTTGGTGTGGGTTTTATAGCGTGGGATATACAGAGTGTAGCACGTAAATAGATGTGCTATGTGCATATGAGAGATATTTGTCTGGTATCCATACATACATGTTACAGACATTGTAGTGTGATGTAACCTCTTTTATTTTTTGACTAGAGTTGAGCGAACACCTGGATGTTTGGGTTCGAGAATTTCGGGCGAACTTCACGGAAATGTTCGGGTTCGGGATCCGAACACGACCCTAACTTCGTCCCAAACCCAAACCCCATTAAAGTGAATGTGGACCCGAACTTTTGGGCACTAAAAAGGCTGTAAAACAGCCCAGGAAAGAGCTAGAGGGCTGCAAAAGGCAGCAACATGTAGGTAAATACCCTGCAACAAATGTGGATAGGGAAATGAATTAAAATAAAAATTAAAAAATAAAAATGACCCAATATCAATTGGACAGAGGTCCCATAGCAAAGAATCTGGCTTCATGTCAGCAGAGAATCCGTCTTCATATCATAGCAGAGAATCTGGCTTCATGTCAGCAGAGAATCAGGCTTCATGTCAGCAGAGAATCAGTCTCTTCATGCCATAGCAGAGAATCTGGCTTCATGTCAGCGCAGAATCAGTCTTCATGTCATAGCAGAGAATCAGGCTTCACGTCAGCAGAGAATAAGTCTTCATGTCATAGCAGAGAATCAGGCTTCACGTCACCCACCACTGGAACAGGCCACTGTCACACATTTAGGCCCCGGCACCCAGACAGAGGAGAGGTTCATTCAACTTTGGGTTGCCCCGCAATATAATTGTAAAATGAAAATAAAAATAGGATTGAATGAGGAAGTGCCCTGGAGTAGAATAATATATTGTTAAGGGGAGGTAGTTAATGTCTAATCTGCACAAGGGATGGACAGGTCCTGTGGGATCCATGCCTGGTTCATTTTTATGAACGTCTGCTTGTCCACATTGGCTGTAGACAGGCGGCTGCGTTTGTCTGTAATGACGCCCCCTGCCATGCTGAATACACTTTCAGACAAAACGCTGGCCGCTGGGCAGGCCAGCACCTCCAAGGCATAAAAGGCTAGCTCTGGCCACGTGGACAATTTGGAGAGCCAGAAGTTGAATGGGGCCGAACCATCAGTCAGTACGTGGAGGGGTGTGCACAGGTACTTTTCCACCATGTTAGTGAAATGTTGCCTTCTGCTAACACGTTCCGTTTTAGGTGGTGGTGCAGTTAGCTGTGGCGTGGTGCCAAAACTTTTCCACATCTCTGCCATGCTAACCCTGCCCTCAGAGGAGCTGGCCGTGACACAGCTGCGTTGGCGACCTCTTGCTCCTCCTCTGCCTTCGCCTTGGGATTCCACTGATTCCCCTGTGACATTTGGGAATGCTCTCAGTAGCGCGTCTACCAACGTGCGCTTGTACTCGCGCATCTTCCTATCACGCTTCAGTGCAGGAAGTAAGGTGGGCTTATTGTCTTTGTACCGTGGATCCAGCAGGGTGGCAACCCAGTAGTCCGCACACGTTAAAATGTGCGCAGGCACTGCAGCATGTAGTCGCTCATGTGTGCCAGGCTGCCCAGAGGTAAGGACAAGCTGTCCTCTGTGTGAGGCGTATCGTCATCGTCCTGCATTTCCCCCCAGCCACGCACCAGTAATGGGCCCGAGCTGCGTTGGGTGCCACCCCGCTGTGAACATGCTTCATCCTCATCCTCCTCCACCTCCTCCTAATCCTCGTCCTCCTCGTCCTCCAGTAGTGGGCCCTGTCTGGCCACATTTGTACCTGGCCTCTGGTGTTGCAAAAAACGTCCCTCTGAGTCACTTCGAAGAGACTGGCCTGAAAGTGCTAAAAATGACCCCTCTTCCTCCTCTTCCTCCTGGGCCACCTCCTCTTCCATCATCGCCCTAAGAGTTTTCTCAAGGAGACATAGAAGTGGTATTGTAACGCTGATAACGGCGTCATCGCCACTGGCCATGTTGGTGGAGTACTCGAAACAGCGCAACAGGGCACACAGGTCTCGCATGGAGGCCCAGTCATTGGTGGTGAAGTGGGTCTGATCCACAGTGCGACTGACCCGTGCGTGCTGCAGCTGAAACTCCACTATGGCCTGCTGCTGCTCGCACAGTCTGTCCAGCATGTGCAAGGTGGAGTTCTACCTGGTGGGCACGTCGCATATGAGGCGGGGAGAGGGAAGGCCGAAGTTACGCTGCAGCGCTGACAGGCGCGTGCAGCAGCAGGGTGTGAACGCCGGAAGCGCGAACAGACGGCCCGCACTTTATGCAGCAGCTCTGACATGTCGGGGTAGTTGTGAATGAACTTCTGCACCACCAAATTCAGCATATGCGCCAGGAAAGGGATGTGCGTCAAACCGGCTAGTCCCAGAGCTGCAACGAGATTTCGCCCATTATCACACACCACCAGGCCGGGCTTGAGGCTCACCGGCAGCAACCACTCGTCGGTCTGTTGTTCTATACCCCGCCACAACTCCTGTGCGGTGTGGGGCCTGTCCCCCAAACATATGAGTTTCAGAATGGCCTGCTGACGTTTACCCCGGGCTGTGCTGAAGTTGGTGGTGAAGGAGTGTGGCTGACTGGATGAGCAGGTGGAAGAAGAGGAGGAGGAAGCTGAGTAGGAGTAGGAGGAGACAGGAGGCAAAGAATGTTGCCCTGCGATCCTTGGCGGCGGAAGGACGTGCGCCAAACAGCTCTCCGCCTGTGGCCCAGCCGCCACTACATTTACCCAGTGTGCAGTTAGGGAGATATAGCGTCCCTGGCCGTGCTTACTGGTCCACGTATCTGTGGTTAGGTGGACCTTGCCGCTGATGGCGTTGCGCAGTGCACACTTGATTTTATCGGACACTTTGTTGTGCAGGGAAGGCACGGCTCTCCTGGAGAAGTAGTGCCAGCTGGGAACAACATACTGTGGTACAGCAAGCGACATTAGCTGTTTGAAGCTGTGTGTGTCCACTAGCCTAAATGACAGCATTTCATAGGCCAGTAGTTTAGAAATGCTGGCATTCAGGGCCAGGGATCGAGGGTGGCTAGGTGGGAATTTACGCTTTCTCTCAAATGTTTGTGAGATGGAGAGCTGAACGCTGCCGTGTGACATGGTTGAGATGCTTGGTGACGCAGGTGGTGGTGTTGGTGGTACATCCCATGTTTGCTGGGCGGCAGGTGCCAACGTTCCTCCAGAGGCGGAGGAAGAGGCCGAGGCAGCGGCAGCAGCAGAAGAGGCCGAGGCGGCAGCAGCAGAAGAGGTAGCAGGGGGAGCCTGAGTGACTTCCTTGTTTTTAAGGTGTTTACTCCACTGCAGTTCATGCTTTGCATGCAGGTGCCTGGTCATGCAGGTTGTGCTAAGGTTCAGAACGTTAATGCCTCGCTTCAGGCTCTGATGGCACAGCGTGCAAACCACTCGGGTCTTGTCGTCAGCACATTGTTTGAAGAAGTGCCATGCCAGGGAACTCCTTGAAGCTGCATTTGGGGTGCTCGGTCCCAGATGGCGGCGGTCAGTAGCAGGCGGAGTCTCTTGGCGGCGGGTGTTCTGATTTTGCCCACTGCTCCCTCTTTTGCTACGCTGTTGGCTCGGTCTCACCACTGCCTCTTCCTCCGAACTGTGAAAGTCAGTGGCACGACCTTCATTCCATGTGGGGTCTAGGACCTCATCGTCCCCTGCATCGTCTTCCACCCAGTCTTGATCCCTGACCTCCTGTTCAGTCTGCACACTGCAGAAAGACGCAGCAGTTGGCACCTGTGTTTCGTCATCATCATAGACGTGCCGAGGTGGTATTCCCATGTCCTCATCATCAGGAAACATAAGTGGTTGTGCGTTAGTGCATTCTATCTCTTCCACCACTGGGGAAGGGCTAGGTGGATGGCCTTGGGAAACCCTGGCAGCAGAGTCTTCAAACAGCATAAGAGACTGCTGCATAACTTGAGGCTCAGACAGTTTCCCTGATATGCATGGGGGTGATGTGACAGAGTGATGGGCTTGGTTTTCATGCGCCATCTGTGCGCTTTCTGCAGAAGACTGGGTGGGAGATAATGTGAACGTGCTGGATCCACTGTCGGCCACCCAATTGACTAATGCCTGTACCTGCTCAGGCCTTACCATCCTTAGAACGGCATTGGGCCCCACCAAATATGGCTGAAAATTATGGCGGCTACTGGGACCTGAGGTAGTTGGTACACTAGAACGTGTGGCTGTGGCAGAACGGCCACGTCCTGTCCCAGCACCAGAGGGTCCACTAACACCACCCCGACCATGTCAGTGTCCACGTCCGCGTCCCTTACTAGATGTTTTCCTCATTGATACCGTTCACCACAATAAGAAAAATATTATTCGGGCCAATGTATTGAATTAAAATTCAGGCCTTTTTTTCCTGACACCTATCACTGTCTGGCTATGTATTTAGGTACCGTATTGCACTAATACAGGCACACCAGTAATGACAGATTTGGATGAATATAAATGTGAGGCCTATTATTTAGGCGAAGGGGGACAGGTATACGTTTAATCACAGAATTAGACTTGGACCTGCACTGTAGCGTGTGTGTTAAGTTCTTGAGAATTACCCTATCAGCACCTTTAATCTAATATACCCTTTTAGGGATAGATTTCAAGTAGGCCTGATCCAGCAGATACCACTAAATTTGTTAATTGCAAATTTGGGAATTGTTTTTCAACCCAGAACAACAACTGTGCTTTGACGGTCACTAAAAACAACTTGACCAGCTAAAACAGTACTGATTTGGATGAATATAAATGTGAGGCCTATTTTTTAGGCGCTGGGTGACAGGCTCAACTTGCCCCCGATGTAGTATATGTCCAAAAAATAACCACACTATTGATGGTTAAATGCACTTGATGAAAGCTTGACCCTGATGTAGGATATAGCAAAAAATAACCACACTATTGATGGTTAAATGCACTTGGTGGCAGCTTGTGCTGGCGCACCACAAGACACAAAATGGCCGCCGATCACTCCATAAAAAAGTGACTGAAAAATGCTCTGGGCAGCCTAAAAACACTGAGCAATTGAATAGCAGCAGTTCAATGATCAACAGCTGGAGATCGATCTCTGAATGAAGTCTTTTGGAGGAGTTAATCTGCCTAATCTCGCCCTAACGTCGCAGCAGCAACCTCTACCTATGGTTCAATCAGCAGAGTGACGTGCAGCGCTACGTGACCCAAACTTATATAGAGGCTGGGTCACATGCTGCACTGGCCAATAACAGCCATGCCAATAGTAGGCAAGGCTGTGATGGCCTCTTGGGGCAAGTAGTATGACGCTTGTTGATTGGCTGCTTTGCAGCCTTTCCAAAAGCGCCAAGAAAGCGCCGAACACCGAACCCGAACCCAGACTTTTAGGAAAATGTTCGTGTGATGGTCCGTGTCACGGACACCACAAAATTCGGTACGAAACCCGAACTATACAGTTCGGGTTCGCTCATCCCTATTTGTGACATAATCATTTACCACTTCACAGCCAATGACGTAGCTATACTTCATCCTGCAGAATAATTAAACATAGATCAATCCTTATGCGGGCGCCGTGGCCACCTGCTTTGTGTGGCTGCATAAACCCTCGGCTAATGTCCGTGACCGTCAGAAAATACCGATAGTGGACATTTAACCCATAAGATGTAGTAGTCACTTGTTAACTATAAGAATACAAGCAATACGAATATTTTAGCAATAGTGTTGAATTCGAAATGCAAATAATTTTTATTGCATTGTTTGCAATTCCTGCTTAGGAAATTTTGCGATAGGTGGTATTGGTAGAATTATCTAATAAAACAAATATAGTACTGTATGTCAGAATATTGCAATATAAAAGTTGGATTAGCAATGTGGTTATTTTATTATTAATAATAATAGAAAATATTATCACATTGTGATTGAAAATTAGCAGATAGATTCAATATCAGTTAAGTTCGTTAATTCTAGACCCATCCCATTAGAGACCCATCAGCAGCCTCAAGTTGAAATCAAAGTTCGATTAATACAAGTTATAATAATCGAATTGCGATTTGAACTTTCAATATATTAAGAATATTCGAAAAGACGAAGTTAAAGCATTAGGAATATACGTAAAAAGTTGAAATCGCTATTCGATTGGTATAACCTGAATGAATCGAATTCCGATTTCAACTTATACAGTCTACCTTGTTAGATTTGTTATCGCGGAAATACGTCATAATAGTGTTTGTGCGACCGTGCGTGCCTGTCTTTCTCTTTGGATCGCAAACGGAGTGGAGAGAGACAGCGAAGAGAAGTTTATTCGAAAATGGCAAGGAGCAATTTCAAGCAAGAAGAGCTGGAAGCTTTGATAACTGTAAGTGATTCTACTGAAAAAAGTGTCACTGTTAAGGACGGCCACAGTTTTAGTCCCAGTTAAAGGGGCAACACCAGTTCTAATCACTGTTAAAGGGATGGGCAGAGTTCTTGTCACTCTTAAAGAAACGGTCACTATTGAAGTCACTCTTAAAGGGGCAGCCAACTTTCTTGTCACTCTTAAAGGGCCGGTAACTATTCAAGTCACTCTTAAAGGGGCGGGCAAAGTTCTAGTCACTATTAAAGGGGCGGCCAAAGTTCTTGTCACTCTTAAAGGGGCGGCCACAGTTGTAGTCACTTTTAAAGGGGCAGCCACAGTTCTAGTCACTGTTAAAGGGATGGTCACAGACGTTCTTGTCACTCTTAAAGGGACGGTCACTATTGAAGACACCCTTAAAGGGGCGGCCACAGTTCCTGTCACTCTTAAAGGGGCGGTCACTATTCAAGTCACTCTTAAAGGGGCGGACACAGTTATTGTCACTCTTAAAGGGACGGTCACTATTCAAATCACTCTTAAAGGGGCGGAAACTATTCAAGTCACTCTTAAAGTGGGCGGCCACAGTTATTGTCAATATTAAGGGGCGTCCACAGTTGTAGTCACTCTTAAAGGGGCAGCCCACAATTCTAGTCACTGTTAAAGGGATGGTCACAGTTCTTGTCACTCTTAAAGGGACGGTAACTATTGAAGTCACTCTTAAAGGGGCAGCCACAGTTGTTGTCACTCTTAAAGGGGCGGTCACTATTCAAGTCACTCTTAAAGGGGCGGCCACAGTTCTAGTCACTCTTAAAGGGGCACTCACTATTCAAGTCTGTCTTAAAAGGGGAGGCCACAGTTCTTGTCAATCTTAATGGGGCGGGTCACTGTGGAGTTTAGTTTTATATTTGCCTTGAATATAATTTTTTTTTTACTTTCCATATAGTTTCCATAGGAAACAGATAAATATCTACTATTTTTACCGTTTTCGATATTACATTATATTTTAGCTTGTTAACATGACTATAATTACTAATAATTGTATTTTAAAACTAAGAGGGATTACTTCCTTTCACTATTATCTTGCAGACTATGTTGTCAAAGGGATATGATGATATAAAATGCCGTTTTGAGAAGCAAACAATAGTGCGGAGAGAGGCACGCCGGCTGTGGCAGCTGCATGGAAATGTGCATTCAAAGAGGCAATATTAAAAAAATGGTCGGACATTAAACGACACAAAATGGATCTGTGGAAAAAGGTCAGAGACAAAAATTGTCCAGGTACGATTGCTTACATTAATTTTTATATCACCCACCTATTGTTATTTATGTGTTCAGTATGCAAATAAGTTTTTCTATCCCTTTACAACTAATTATTTACTTCAGTGGTGTCGAACCGATGGAACGGGTGCTAGAGGCGGCACTCTCTTTGGGCCGCATACCCTTGAAAAGGTCTAAGGCGTACTAATCGGCTTTACACATTCCCTACCATACAGCTTCGCAGGCACACTATTAAACAGCACAGTCAGCATATTGAATGTAGGCAGGCTGTTACAGCAAAATGATAATTGTGTGTAAGACAGACTATACTGGTATTCTGGTACAATGGTAACGTTGGAAATTTGCAATAAATAATTTAGTTGGCTTTCTCTCTTGCCTAAAAGTTCTCCAGCACGAATTTGCTAAATGTTGGGACACGTAGCTTATTTTCCCTTTAAATATATACCATACACTCACAAAGAGATACAGATATATGATGTAAAACCTTAATCCACTGTCAAAACAGGTGACTTGGTTCACCTCATTGGAATAACCCTGCAACAGTACCTTGCGAACAATACCCCCCGCTACCCTCATCCTAGCTATAACGTACTCAACTGTAACCATCTGAAAGACTTTCATTCATAGTTTCATCTAACACCAAATCATGTGAAATCAAACATAGGGTAATTATCCCATCAGATCCCACCATAGATGAATTTGGTGTACCGTTAGCTTTTTTTTTTTTTTTGCTTTGTCTTTTTTTTTTCTTGGTATTTTTAAAAATTTGTTCATTACAGGGTTTGCCTCTTCCTAAAGTTAGAGCGAAGCGCTCTAATAAGAAGAGGTGGTGGAAGAGAGATGATGGGGGTGAGGAGGGATGAGCAGGAAGAGGAGCAGCCAGGAACATCAGGGCATCAGGCCCATAGCCCACCTGAGGCAGAGGAGGTGACGGTTCAGGAGGATGAGGAGGAGGAAGAAGAAGAGCTGGTGACCACCCCCCGCCAGGAGGGTAAATATATTCTGTTGATGTTTTAATTAAAAAAATGTCCCCACACACAAACAGGTGACAGTTTAGTCTTCACCACAGGCAGATTTGATTCAAGAAAAAAATTATAAACAAGTTCAAGTTCAACCTATAATTGTTATTCAGACTTCAGATATTACATACCCTAAAGTCCCCCACTTTGCATTCACTCCAAGCAGTGTAACAAAAAGATTAGTATATCACCACTCTTTAGGGTCTGTCAGAGACCATGCTCATTTCTCTGCAGGTTCAGTTTTCACATCTCCTGTCCACACTTGAAAAGAACAGCATTTTTAATCCTAACTTTATTTAAAAGGCTTGATGGAGTACGGGAGTGACCTGTGCCACTATATCTGTCTGGGCACTCAGTCCAAAACCCCGGACCCTAATTAATTCAACGTAAAGTTTTTTTTTACTGCTAGCTGATGTTACTGGTGTACAGATTTCCGTAAAGTATCAGAATGAGGCATATCTGGATTAATATTGGATGTAACGAGCATACCAATATTATAAAAATTTTATTAGACTAAAAAATAAAGTGCACAAAACAATATTAATATTTATCTAAAAAATGGTGTAAAAACTATGAAACTGTCAACAAAGAACGTACAACACACAACAGTAATATAAAACATGAACACTATAAAGTTATTAATATACAATAAAAAATTAACTTAACTACTAAGTCCATAAACCAAAAGTCTAAATAACTATTATTAATCCTAACTAAACCAATATATAATGGATTAACATAGTAACATAGTATAAAAGGCCGGAAAAAGACATTTGTCCATCCAGTTCAGCCTGTTATCCTGCAAGTTGATCCAAAGGAAGGCAAAAAAAAAACTGTGAGGTAGAAGCCAATTTTCCTCACTTTAGGGTAATAAATTATTCCTTCCCGACTCAAATCAGCCAATCAGAATAACTCCCTGGATCAACGACCCCTCTCTAGTAGCTATAGCCTGTAATATTATTACGCTCCAGAAATACATCCAGGCCCCTCTTGAATTCCTTTATTGTACTCACCATCACCACCTCCTCAGGCAGAGGAGTTTCCATAGTATCATCGGGCTTACCGTAAAGAATCCTCTTCTATGTTTGTGTACAAACCTTCTTTCCTCCAGACGCAGAGGATGTCCCCTCGTCACAGTCACAAGTCTGGAGAGAATAAATAGATGATGGGATAGATCTCTATACTGACCCCTGAATTATTTATACATATTACTTAGAACTCCCCTCAGTCGTCTTTTTTTCTAAAGTAAATAACCTAATTTTGAAATCTTTCAGGGTACTGAAGTTGCCCCATTCAAGTTATACTTTAGTTGCCCTCTCTGGACCCTCTCCAGCTCTGCTATGTTTGCCTTGTTTACAGGAGCCCAGAACGGAGCACAGTACTCCATGTGTGGTCTGACTAGTGATTTGTAAAGTTGGTAGGACAATGTTCTTATCACGGGCATCTATGCCCCTTTTGATGAAACCCATTATCTTATTGGCCTTGACAACAGCTGCCTGACACTGGTTCTACAGCTTAACCAAAATTCATTGGTCCTTTTCCATGTCAGTGTTACCGAGTGTTTTACCATTTAGTATGTACGGTTGACTTGCATTATCCTTCCCATGTGCATAACATTACATTTGTCAGTGTTAAACCTCATCTGCCACTTCTCTGCCCAAGCCTCCAAACTATCCAGATCCTATGCAGTAGTATACTGTCCTCTTCAGTGTTAATTACTTTACACAGTTTAGTGTAATCTGCGAAATTGATATTTTACTTTTGCAAGCCTTCTACAAGATCATTAATAAATATATTGAAGAGAATATGGCTCAATACTGACCCCTGAGGTACCCAACTAGTGACAGTGACCCAATCTGAGTGTGTAACGTTAATAACCACCCTTGTTTTCTATTACTCAGCAGTTACTTACCCACATAGACGTTTTCTCCCATCCTGAGCATTCTCATTTTATATACTACCTTTTATTGGTGGTACAGTGTCAAATGCTTTGGAGAAGTCCAGATATACGACATCCATTGATTTGCCGCTGTCAAGTCTAGAACTTACCTCCTCATAGAAACTGATTAAATTTGTTTGGCATGACCGATCCCTCACGAAGCCATGCTGATATGGCGTTATTTGCTTATTTCCCTTGAGATACTCTAACATAGCATCTCTCAGAAAACCTTCAAACTGTTTACCCACAACAGATGTTAAACTTACCGGCCTATAGTTTCCAGGCTCTGTTTTTGGACCCTTTTTGAAAATTGGCACTACATTTGCCATGCGCCAATCCTGTGGGACATTCCCTGTCAGTATAGAGTCCACAAATATCAGAATTAAGGGTCTGGCTATGACATTACTTAATTCCCTTAGGATACGGGGGTGTATGCCATCTGGTCCTGGAGAGTAGTCTATTTTAATCTTTTTAAGTCGCTGATGTACTTCTTCCTGGGTCAGACAGGGCTTCATCTGCTTTATACACCAAACAATGATTGTCTTTTAAAGTACATTGAAAATGTATATTTCCTTTACTTTTACAGCAATAAACAACTTATTAAAAGACATTAAAAAAGTGCAGCGGGAACAGTGCCACCAGATGAAAAGGGTGAGGGATGAGCTGACCCTAGCAGAGGAGGCCAACAAAAAGGCACTGGATGGACTACTCCAAAAGCTGGAAGCAATGAAAAAATTGCCTTAATTTTTTTTTCATTTGTTTTTTTTGGGGTTATCTTGTTTATAGTCTTAATATTTTTATTTATTTAAAGATTGTTTTATAAAACTTTATTGTTCTATAAAATTTGTTGTGTTTTGTTTTATTGTAACCAATGGGGTTACAGTACGGACAATTTAATCTGGGCCTAATTTATTATACAAATATAAAAAAAAATATCAACAAAAAAAAAATAATCAAAAAGTAGTTACGCCTTTAACCCCTTCACAGATTATCAGGTAAAGGTATGTCATTGCGTGACAGGGGATGTATTGAGCGGGCCTCTGCAGTGAGCCCGCTCCATACGCACTATCTGCCGGCTATATGATACAGCCAACATCCGGCCGCACTAACAGGAAGCGACGATCGCGCCGCCCCTGCCATTCAACCCCTCAGGTACCGCGATCAAGGCTCATTGCGGCACCTGTGACATGTGCGCCTCCATCTTCCTTCCAATCGGAGCCACTGCAGTGAAATTGCGGGGCTCCGATCGGTTGCCATGGCAGCATGGACGCTGCTGAAGCTATTCAGGCCTGACATGGCTTTCTCCATACTGAGCTATGCACGAGGCATAGCGCAGAATGGAGTGTGTAAAAATCCTATTCACCGTAATAAATCTCTATTATAGTGAATAGAAGATGGGATCAATTAGCCTATGGGGGCTAATTGCTGTAAAAAAAAAAGTTAAATAAAGTTTAATAAACAACACTATATTAAAAGTTAGAATCACCACCCTTTCCCAATTTTACATAGAAAACAATTTTTTATAATACAAAACATGGTAAATTAAATGGTGTCATTAAAAAATGCATCTTGTCCTGCAAAAACAAAAAAAAACTGACTTTATATTGAAAGTCAATGGGGGACGGATCCGTTCGAAAATTGAGTCATATTGTGTGAAATTGAAACGGATCCGCCACCATTGACTTCCATTGTAAGTCTGGACGGATCCGTTTGCCTCCAAACGGCCAGGCGGACACCAAAACGCTGCAAGCTGCGTTTGGGTGTCCGCCTGCTGAGCGGAGCGGAGGCTGAACGACGCCAGACTGATGCATCCTGAGCGGATCCGCATCCACTCAGAATTCATTGGGGCTGGACGGATGCGTTCGGGGCCGCTTGTGAGAGCCTTCAAACGGAGCTCACAAGCGGAGCCCCGAACGCAAATGTGAAAGTAGCCTTATGGTCGAGTGTTGCTAATGCTAGATATTGTTCTGACATAACAGTGAGAATAATTTCTTCTTCATCCTTTTGAAATAAAATTTTGCCCATTTTCGATCGCCGATCGATTCCACACCGCTTCTTGCAATAATATACGTTAAAAAGTTGAAATCGCAATTCGATTATTATAACTTGAATTCATCGAATTGCGATTTCTACTTGGACCTTGGTTGAATTAGCGAATATGACGAATGTATTCGTCATACTCCACAAAACGAAGATAACGAAGTATTCTGCATCTTCGTTTTAGCTACCTATTCATCAACTTCGCTAATTCTAGCAAGCCAATCATATAGCAGTCTACTATAGACAGCCAAGTTTAATTCGCTATGCGATTATATGACTTTTTTCTTTTTTTTTTAATAAATAGAATAATTATACCTGATAATTATTCTATTTATAAAAAAAAGCAAAGTAATATAATCGCATAGCGAATTAAACTTAGCTGTCTCTATAGTAAACTTTCCTATATGATTGCTAGAATTAGCGAGGTTGTTGAATAGATAGCTAAAACGAAGATGCAGAATACTTCGTTATCTTCGTTTTGTGGAATATGACGAATACATTCGTCATATTCGCTAATTCTACCAAGCCAACCATAGTAAACCACTGAAACCAGGTCCAAGTTGCAGCGCTGTTAAAATCGAAAATCGATTATCAAAACTTGAAATAATCGAATTGCGATTTTACACGTAATTCTCAAATCCGACAGTACATTCTAGTATATGGAGACGTTCCCATGGTGATGGGGACGCTCCATGAGCACGGAAGTCGGCAGAAGCGGCAAAGGGCAATGACTGGAGCAGCCAGGAAGACAGGAATACAAAGGACAGGCAAGAGCAACTTTAGGAAGTAGGAAAGAAAAAAATATAACAATAAAAAAAAAAAAAAAAAAAAATCGAATATTCGAAATATCGAATTTATATCACCATATTCGAAATATTCGCGAATTAACG
>NC_053389.1:847728-872554 GCF_905171765.1 Bufo bufo | reverse complement strand
TTGGGTTTTGGACCTTCAACAAATCATGGACCATCACTTGGAATTTGGGATTGTTTTCAAGAGACTGTTGATTAGTAGTTGTCTGTATCTTCAGGTGCCATACAAAAGTACATTGGTAGAACATTTTTTTATTTCCTCCTTATTAACATCATTTTGAAAGTTTTCTAAAACTGCACACTGAGATTTTAATTTAGATTACTAGAAACCAGCATGATTTCTCTTTTGCCCATGTGATCATAATAACTGTTTCTTTTTCCTGTTGATTGTTCAAAAAATCAGGGGAAGAGAAGAACAGACATAGCCTTCCCTTCCTGTGATTTCCCTGAATTCTTGTCCCATGGACAAATTTTTTGTATTTCATTCTGGTGGGATACAAATACATTTTGGCGCAAGACTTTTGAGTTGAGCACAGAACAACCTTATCCAGATAGACTTTTCATTTGATTATGGAAAATTGGACCATGTGACAAAATGTCTTTGAAGTTGGAACTAATGAAGTGTCCAGAGATCTTTTAGATCCAGAGCCAAACCAGAATTTTATTCCAGGACACGGAGGCTTCCTATTGCATTCTCTCTCTTTACTGTTTCCATAGCAGCAAAGACAAAACTTTTAAAATATGCAGTAACTATGGCAACAAGCCAACCCACTCCCTCCCAGTGTCCATATAAACCAAGGTCACACTGGAAACGTCCTCTTTCTTTGCTGCTCCAGTTAAGTATTCATCCTTAGCAGCCCACTGTGCCCTGGGCGTTCCCCTTTGGGGTACGCTTTTGGGCGTTATATTTTATTAAGTAGTTTTGTCTAGATTATTTATGTATATATTGTTATTATATCTGCTTTTGTGCCCCTTTTGATCATTTTCGTCTGCCCCCTCCTGCTCCCGATTTTCTGTACCTTCCCTGCTACAGGAGCTGCGCTCCGGTTACAGCGGGGGAAGGGGGGGCTTTGCGGTGGAGGTTTTTGGAGCGGCGTTACTTACTTGCCGCTTCCTGACATCCGCTAATATGATTTGGATTGCGACGCTCAGTTCTTGTAGAGGCTGATGTAACTTACATGACCTTAAGTGTATGCTAAATCTGTGGGGTTTTATATACTGTCAATAAAAGACAATAATGCCCCATAATTTGATTGGATGATTGTCAGGCCACTGTGGAGGTCACTGTTAAAGGGGCAGACACTGTGGAGGTCACTGTTAAAGGGGCAGACACTGTGGAGGTCACTGTTAAGGGGGCAGGGGACTGTGGAGGCCACTATTAAATGGGCAGCTGCTGTCGAGGTCACTGTTAAGGCAGCAGGGTACAGTGAGGTCATTGTTAAAGGGGCAGGCGCTGTGGAGGTCTCTGTTAAGGGGGCAGGGAATGGTGGAGGTCATAGTTAAGGGGACTGTCCCCTATGGAGGTCACTGTTAAGGGGCGAGGTGCTGTAGAGGTCACTGTTAAGGGGATGGGGCCCTGTGGAAGTCACTATCAAGGGGTTGGGATGCTGTGGAACTCACTGTTAGGCCTCCTGCACACGAACGTATTTTTTTGCGGTCCGCAAAAACGGGTCCCGTTTTTCCGTGATCCATGACCGTTTTTTCGTCCGTGGGTCTTCCTTGATTTTTGGAGGATCCACGTACATGAAAAAAAAGTCATTTTGGTGTCCGCCTGGCCGTGCGGAGCCAAACGGATCCGTCCAGACTTACAATGCAAGTCAATGGGGACGGATCCGTTTGACGTTGACACAATATGGTGCCATTTCAAACGGATCCGTCCCCATTGACTTTCAATGTAAAGTCTGGAGTCCCTTTTATACCATCTGATCGGAGTTTTCTCCAATCCGATGGTATATTGTAACTTGAAGCGTCCCCATCACCATGGGAACGCCTCTATGTTAGAATATACTGTCGGATATGAGTTAGATCGTGAAACCTCATTTCCGACAGTATATTCTAACACAGAGGCGTTCCCATGGTGATGGGGACGCTTCTAGTTAGAATATACTACAAACTGTGTACATGACTGCCCCCTGCTGCCCAGCAGCATCCGATCTCTTACAGGGGGCCGTGATCAGCACAATTAACCCCTCAGGTGCCGCACCTGAAGGGGTTAATTGTACTATCATATCCCCCTGTAAGAGATCAGGGCTGCCAGGCAGCAGGGGGCAGACCCCCCCCCCCCCTCCCCAGTTTGAATATCATTGGTGGCCAGTGCGGCCCCCCCCCTTCCTCCCTCTATTGTAATAATTCGTTGGTGGCACAGTGTGCCCCCCCGCCCCCCCCTTCATCCCTCTATTGTAAAAATTTGTTGGTGGTACAGTGTGCGCCCCCCCTTCCTCCCTCTATTGTAATAAATCGTTGGTGGCACAGTGTGCGCCCCCCATTGGCCCCCCCTACCTCTATAGCATTAACAACATTGGTGGCCAGTGTGCGGCCTCCCATCTACCCCCCCCCCCCCGATCATTGGTGGCAGCGGGTTACTACCTGGGAGCTGCGATGTCTGTGTCCGGCCGGGAGCTCCTCCTACTGGTAAGTGACAGTTCATTTAGCAATGTCACTTACCAGTAGGTGGAGCTCCCGGCCGGACACGAACATCGCAGCAGCCGGTAAGTATGAATCTTCTACTATTGTACTATTGCTAAGTAACCATGGCAACCAGGACTGTAGTAGCGTCCTGGTTGCCATGGTTACCGATCGGAGCCCCAGCGATTAAACTGGGACTCCGATCGGAACTCCGCTGCCACCAATGATGGGGGGGGGGGAGAGGGGAGATGGGAGGCCGCACACTGGCCACCAATGTTGTTAATGCTATAGAGGGAGGGGGGGCCGATGGGGGGCGCACACTGTGCCACCAACGAATTATTACAATAGAGGGAGGGAGGGGGGGCCGCACACTGTGCCACCAACGAATTATTACAATAGAGGGAGGGGGGGGGCCGCACTGGCCACCAATGATATTCAAACTGGGGAGGGGGGGGAGGGTCTGCCCCCTGCTGCCTGGCAGCCCTGATCTCTTACAGGGGGCCGTGATCAGCACAATTAACCCCTTCAGGTGCCGCACCTGAAGGGGTTAATTGTGCTGATCACGGCCCCCTGTAAGAGATCGGGTGCTGCCAGGCAGCAGGGGGCAGTCTTGTACACAGTTTGTAGTGTATTCTAACTAGAAGCGTCCCCATCACCATGGGAACGCTTCTGTGTTAAAATATACTGTCGGTTCTGAGTTTTCGGATCCGTCTGTATAAAAACTAACCTACGGCCACGGATCACGGACACGGATGCCAATCTTGTGTGCATCCGTGTTCTTTCACGGACCCATTGACTTGAATGGGTCCGTGAACCGTTGGCCGTGAAAAAAATAGGACAGGTCATATTTTTTTCACGGCCAGGAAACACGGATCACGGATGCGGCTGCAAAACGGTGCATTTTCCGATTTTTCCACGGACCCATTGAAAGTCAATGGGTCCGCGAAAAAAAAAACGGAAAACGGCACAACGGCCACGGGTGCACACAACGGTCGTGTGCAGGAGGCCTTAAAGAGGCAGGCTGCTGTGAAGGTCAAAGTTAAGGGGGTGGGCTGCTGTGCAGGTCCCATTTTAAAGAGGTGGGGCACTGTGGGGGGCTCAGTGTTAAGGGGTTAGGTGCTGTGGAGGTTACTGTTAAGGGGGCGGGGTGCTGTAGAGGTCACGTTATGGGGGTATACTGCCGATATCTTTTAATGACACACACAAACATTAAATGAAATAGATAAAATATACCCGTGTGCGAAGCCGGGTCCTTCTGCTAGTGGATAATAAAGATTACATAAAAAAAATATGTAAAAAGATTCAGAACAGTGAATGTGACTCACTGAGCCTTTTCTGCGTAATGAACTCTGGTAGAGATCGGTCATCCCATGTACAATGTTATAGCAGTCAGAAGTGTAGGACTCATAAACATGGCTGTAAAAGGGCTAATAAGCAAGCCATTAAAATTAGACCTTTATATTTTTTCTGTTTCAGCTAAGCTGACAATCAATTGTTTGAGAGGGAATGAGTCATTTATTTGCAAAACCTGATGAAAGCAGACTTCTTTTTGAAAATTGATTAATTGTATTTCTCCATAGCAAAACCAAAATAATGTCTCCCATCTAGAGCAGGCTTCGTTAAATTTTAACCTATCCCCGTCTATAATCCCCTCCTCTTGCGTACCGTAAGTTAGCAGAGAACTGCAATAAGGAGTGAATTTAGTTTAACTCCTTAACGACTAGTGCTGTATATATTTGGCGTAAGTCATCGCTAATGAGCGCAGCGGGTGCCATAGCCGCTGATTCTTGGCTGTTTTAATGCCGACCGCAGGGATTAACCCCTTAGATGACATGGTCAAATGTGACCACGGCATCTGAGAGCTAAAAAGAAACGGGAGCACAGGGTTGGAACACCTTCCCTTCGGGGAAGGTCTTCCTTAGTAGTAATAGGCCTGAGTCTGTATAGGCCTACTTGGCCTATTGTTGGAATATTTCATTGCAGACCTGCCAGCAGCACTGCTTTAGAATATACAGAATTTTCTATTTAGTAATTCATTAAATTCCATTACTGAATTCTAATGATTGCATGTTGCAAGTAGAAAAAAAATGTTTTTTTAAAAAATTTTAAAAAATAAAAATTCATATCACACCACATATAATAAATAATAAAAAAATAAAGATCACAGGTATCACCGCATCTGAAAATGTCCATATTATAAAAATATTTATCCCATACAGTGAATGGGGTAATGGAAAAAAAATCTAAATGGGCGATTCTTTTTTCTCTCTCTTCCCTTCCCATAAAAATGGAATAAAGAGTGATCAAAAAGTCATAGACACCCCAATGGAAAAATAAAAAACGTATGCCTCTGGGATAGCAGGGAGTAAAAAAGAAAACTCAAAAATGTCCAGTCCTTTAAGGGTTAAAGAGGGTTTCACAGCCGCATACATTTCTAAAACCTACTCCTGGCACTTGTGAAAAATAAGTTATTTTGCCAGAGGAAACCAGGGCTCACCCCCCCTTCCCCATCCCTACAATGAAAACTCACTGTTCCAAGGAACGTTTTGCATCATGTAAGCAGTTAAAGGGGTTCTCTGGAAATGATTTAAAATGGCTTCCAGCAACCTGTCCTACAATGTGAGCAGGACTGGTCGCCGCCACTTGCAGAGCTGCCTAGGGAGGTGAGGGTGTGGACAGGTTGCTGGTGGCCATTTGAAATCCTGGAGAACCCCTTTAAATTAAGGCTGTTTGATGGCAGTGGGCAGTGGAAAGAGTGTAAGTAGGTTGACTGGCATTCAATAAGGACAACTGAAAGAATTAAACAGACATTGGAAAAAAATCCTTATACATGGTGCCCTAAATGGCAATGGTTAGAAAGAAGTGGAAAGAAGGAATGACTATATACTCTAGTAGATAGAAAAAAGGTTCAAAGCAGCATGTCCGGTGTGACTATTTATTAGGAGCCAAGTGTGCACTCTTGGCTCCTAATAAATAGTCACACCGGACATGCTGCTGTGAACCTTTTTGCTATCTACTACTGTTCCTGGGACTGCTGTGGATCTGTGGTCCTATCGTGGCTGGTGCATTACGGTTTGGTCAAGAGGTCTATTTGTGCTGCTCTGCAACTTTCTTCTATCGCTATATACTCTAAAGGACACACAATTGTTTTATTGTAGTAATGACTTTACTTGACTGTTTCTATTTTTTGCTCATCATTGACTCACAGATGTCACTGATAATATATAGTTACTGGAAAACATGACAAATAACATAGGATCAAAGTATATGATCCATAGTGAAATCTTGATAACAGGAACTTGTGAGGCGTGGGAGGCTGATGCCACCAGGCACCTGTTAATATAGAGAAATTAATGTTATCTTATCTAGCATGAGAAGTAAAAGACAAAAAGAGCGCAGTGAATTTCTGGACTATTGGACTTACAATCTCATTGATTGAAGGAATTTACGTAAATAAAAAAAAAGGATCAATTTAAATTCACAAAACAGGTAAAAACTTGGACAAAACCAAGTTTATGTTCTGCAGCAATTGCAATGTTCACAAAGATGACATGTGAAGGTCAATGGCTACTTATCTTTGACCAACGGGGTACTACCACCATGATCATCATAAATTGTGACAAGTTAACTATCCACAGGATGAGGGATAACTATTAGATCAGAGGATAGAGGATACAGAGGGGCCCCAACCATCCCTCCTTTTGTTTTCCGCCCCATAGTTATTTTGTTCTGGTAAATATTAAAGAAAACTATTCTACATATATATAGTATAACACCCACAGCCTCACAAAGTATATACTATAACACCCCCAGGTCCTCACAGTATATAGTGCAACCTACCCCACAGTATGCAGTATATAATGTAACACCCCACAGTATCTTATATAATAAAAGCCCTGTGTGCCTGCGCTGTTTCCATGCGTGTGTACCGATTTTCGCACTGGGCATGTGCGGCGTCCAATCAGGACACAGAGCTTCACACGGACACAGCGCTACACACAAGTTTGAAATGAAGAGAAAACACAACGGCATGCGACGCGGTGGGAGGGACCAAGGAGGGACGCTTACCATCTTCAGTGGGTTTTGTAGGTCCATGAAGATCTGGGACCTGATGACACACATCAAGCTACTTCCTGGAAGGAGGAGGTGGGCACATCCCGCAGACAACAGCTGTGCCCTCTGTCCCCGGGGATGGCACAAGGCAGACGTGGGTCAAGTGAAGGAAAGACAGAGGACAGAGGAGGGCAGGGTGCAGAGACACGAGGGCATGGGTGCAGAAAGATATGGGCCCAATAAGGAAGAGGTGAGAGGACAGAGCAAGGGTGGAAATGGAGGAGAAGATGGAGACACAGGGAAAAGAGGGGAGAGAGAGGAGAAACAGAGAGAATAGATGCACACAGATAATGAGAGAACAAAGAGACAGAAGTGAAGAGGACAGAGACAGCAGAGGTGAAGAAGACAGACAGAACAGAGGCAGAGGTGAAGAAGACAGAGATAGCAGAGGCAGAGGCGAAGAAGACAAAGACAGCAGAGGTGAAGAGGACAGACATAGCAGAGGCAGAGGTGAAGAGGACAGAGATAGCAGAAGCAGAGGTGAAGAAGACAGAGATAGCAGAGGCAGAGGTGAAGAAGACAGACAACAAAGGTGAAGAGGACAGAGATAGCAGAGGTGAAGAAGACAGAGATAGCAGAGGTGAAAAGGACAGGGATAGCAGAGGCAGAGGTGAAGAAGACAGAGAGCAGAGGCAGAGGCAGAGGTGAAGAAGACATAGACAGCAGAGGTGAAGAGGACATAGATAGCAGAGGCAGAGGTGAAGAGGACAGAAATAGCAGAGGTAGAGGACAGAAATAGCAGAGGTGAAGGGGACAGGGGTAGTAGAGACAGAGGTGAAGAGGACAGAGATAGCAGAGGTGAAGAGGACAGAGATATCAGAGGCAGAGGTGAAAAGGACAGAGATAGCAGAGGCAGAGGTGAAGAGGACAGAGACAGCAGAGGCGAAGAGGATAGATAGCAGAGGCAGATGGTTAAAGGACAGAGATAGTAGAGGCAGGGGTGAAGAGAACAGAGATAGTAGAGGCAGAGAACACAAAAATTTATAACTAAGGAGTAGAGACAGGAGAGGCAGAAAGTACACAGGCATTGAATTAACTAGCTAAGGAGCAGAGATACAGTAGGTAGACAGTAAGCAGAGATAGGAGAAGTGAAGAGGTTAGAGATAGGCAGAGGTGCAGATGATACAATGACGATCATAGCTAAGGAGCAGAAACAGGAGAGGCAGAGAGAATCCTACATAATAAAATCCCTGTGTGAGTGCGCTGTGTCCGTGTGTGTGTACCCAGTTTTGCACTGGGCATGCGCGGCAAGGCGTCCAATCAGGAGACAGCGCTCCACACGGACACAGCGCTACACACAAGTTTCCCTGCAGGGTGTCAGCAGCCTGACTGCCCATAGATACCTCCAAGACACTATAGGCCGGCTACAGTACCCCCACCGCCGTCCGCTCCTGCCACAGCTCCCCCGCCGCCGTCCGCTCCTTTCTAGGTTCACCAGCAGCGTAGCGCACAAACAGCCAGTGCACATGCGTCGCCTTCGCCGTGCAGACCTGATGAGCGGCCATGATGGAGTATTAAAGCGCGCCTGCACTGCCTACATGCCATTTAGTGCACTACATCCGTGCGTACACAGTTTTACACTGGGTATGCGCGGACACAGAGCTACACACACCGCCCACTCAAGCGCGCCAGCAAGTAGGATATGTCGCTGAAGAAGCCGTCTGTACCACCCACACACCATTCAGTTTGTCGGCACTGTCCACAGATGGCTCCTGCAACCGCCCACACCTGCACGCTGGCAAGCAGATCTGACTGCCGTCATTTTAGTTAGTCAGTCACAGTGCTATTTCTGTTCATCAGTCTTCAGTCACAGCACTATAACCCATATAGAGAGGAACGCCTGTCAGTAGTCTTACCTACCAGTTGCTACCAGCAGTCAGTGCCAGTCATCCAGCCACAGCCACCAGTTACAGTGCCAGCTGTGTTAGCCACCAGTCAGTGTCAGCAGTCTCAGCCACCAGTCGCAGTAGCACCAGTCAGTGCCAGCCGTGTCAGCCACCAGTCTTACCCACCAGTCAGTGTCAGCAGTCACAGTAACCAGTCAACGTGCCAGCAGTCTCGGCCACCAGCCACAGCCACCAGTCTCAGCCACCAGTCAGTGCCAGCAGTCTCAGCCACCAGTCAATGCCAGTGCCATTTAATATAGACTGTTCCTACTAATGTTTATGCACTAATGTTCTAGCGCCCATTATTGTAACGGGCTTAATGTCTAGTATAGTATAACAGCCCTATAATATACAGTACAACTCCGACCAGTATACAGTATATAGTATATAACATCCCACAGTTTGCAATGTATAGTAGAACACCCCACAGTATATAACACCCCCACAGTATACAGTACCCAAAGTATGCAATATATAGTATAACGCATCACAGTATATGGTATAACACCACACAGTATACAGTATATAATACCTCACAGTATGTACTATATAGTATAACACCCTCTGTCACTTTCTCCTGAGGTAATCTCCTCATAAACCTACAAACTTCTCCTGCAGTAAGACTCCTTCTGAATGCTGGTAGGAGAAAGGACCTGTGATGACTTTATTACTATGTGACCATTAACATCCATATATAACTGATCACATGGTGATGACGCCATCACAGGTCCTTTCTCCTACAAGCATCCAGACAGCCTGACACTCCTATTCTCCTCACTCTCTACCTCCCTGAAGGATGCTCTCTTTCCTTGTAATGTCCAATTTGGGTGGCAATGGGCCCCGCAGGGACATCAGGCTTGGGGCTACCGCCCCAAACCTCCCTATTATGATCCGCCATTACAGAGGGGTACAGGGTATCCATTCATATGATCAGTGGGGGTGCTAGCAGTAGGACTACTGCCAATCTAATAGCTAACTCCTATCCTGTGGATAGGGTTTAATTTGTCACAACTGAAAGTTCTGAAAAAAAATATCCAGGTCACCTATTTGATGTAACTAGCCAATAGAGGTGGATTGGCCATAGACACTACAGGGAAACTTCCCAGTGGGCTGATGCCTAGAGGACTGCCTGGGCCCCACTCTCAGCCGCCAGCCAGGTAAGTCATGATCTGATGCTCCCTGAGTTAATTAACACTGGGAGCGTCAAGAACCCATGTACTTGACCGGCAGGTGCCCTCCTTTGGTGTTGCTTGAGCAC
Source organism: Bufo bufo (assembly GCF_905171765.1). Lineage (NCBI taxonomy): Eukaryota > Metazoa > Chordata > Amphibia > Anura > Bufonidae > Bufo > Bufo bufo. The sequence continues at coordinate 862,796 of NC_053389.1, read as the reverse complement.
TATTTTATGCTGCACTGTGGTATTAGGTTCTGCTAGGGCAGTACTCTATGGCATAATACAGTACAGGGTGGGCCATTTATAGTCAGATCTATAATATAGGGTGGGCCATTTATATGGATACACCTTAATAAAATGGGAATGGTTGTGGCACATTAGTATATGTGAGGGGGGAAACTTTTCAAGATGGGTGGTGACCATGGCGGCCATTTTGAAGTCGGCCATTTTGAATCCAACTTTTGTTTTTTCAATAGGAAGAGGGTCATGTGACACATCAAACTTATTGGGAATTTCACAAGAAAAACAATGGTGTGCTTGGTTTTAACTTAACTTTATTCTTTCATGAGTTATTTGCAAGTTTCTGACCACCTATAAAATGTGTTCAATGTGCTGCCCATTGTGTTGGATTGTCAATGCAACCCTCTTCTCCCACTCTTCACACACTGATAGCAACACCGCAGGAGAAATGCTAGAACAGGCTTCCAGTATCCGTAGTTTCAGGTGCTGCACATCTCGTATCTTCACAGCATAGACGATTGCCTTCAGATGATACGAGATGTGCAGCACCTGAAACTACGGATACTGGAAGCCTGTACTAGCATTTCTCCTGCGGTGTTGCTATCAGTGTGTGAAGAGTGGGAGAAAAGGGTTGCATTGACAATCCAACACAATGGGCAGCACATTGAACACATTTTGTAAGTGGTCAGAAACTTGTAAATAACAGATGAAAGAATAAAGTTACGTTAAAACTAAGCACACCATTGTTTTTCTTGTGAAATTCCCAATAAGTTTGATGTGTCAAATGACCCTCTTCCTATTGAAAAAACAAAAGTTGGATTCAAAATGGCCGACTTCAAAATGGCCGCCATGGTCACCACCCATCTTGAAAAGTTTCCCCCCTCACATATACTAATGTGCCAAAAAACAGTAAGTTAATATCACCAACCATTCCCATTTTATTAACCACTTCAGCCCCCAGTGCTTAAACACCCTGAAAGACCAGGCCACTTTTTACACTTCTGACCTACACTACTTTCACCGTTTATTGCTCGGTCATGCAACTTACCACCCAAATGAATTTTACCTCCTTTTCTTCTCACTAATAGAGCTTTCATTTGGTGGTATTTCATTGCTGCTGACATTTTTACTTTTTTTGTTATTAATCGAAATTTAACGATTTTTTTTGCAAAAAAATGACATTTTTCACTTTCAGTTGTAAAATTTTGCAAAAAAAACGACATCCATATAGAAATTTTGCTCTAAATTTATAGTTCTACATGTCTTTGATAAAAAAAAAATGTTTGGGTAAAAAAAAAATGGTTTGGGTAAAAGTTATAGTGTTTACAAACTATGGTACAAAAATGTGAATTTCCGCTTTTTGAAGCAGCTCTGACTTTCTGAGCACCTGTCATGTTTCCTGAGGTTCTACAATGCCCAGACAGTACAAACACCCCACAAATGACCCCATTTCTGAAAGTACACACCCTAAGGTATTCGCTGATGGGCATAGTGAGTTCATAGAACTTTTTATTTTTTGTCACAAGTTAGCGGAAAATTATGATTTATTTATTTTTATTTTTTTTTCTTACAAAGTCTCATATTCCACTAACTTGTGACAAAAAATAAAAAGTTCTATGAACTCACTATGCCCATCAGCGAATACCTTGGGGTCTCTTCTTTCCAAAATGGGGTCACTTGTGGGGTAGTTATACTGCCCTGGCATTCTAGGGGCCCAAATGTGTGGTAAGGAGTTTGAAATCAAATTCTGTAAAAAATGACCTGTGAAATCCGAAAGGTGCTCTTTGGAATATGGGCCCCTTTGCCCACCTAGGCTGCAAAAAAGTGTCACACATCTGGTATCTCCGTACTCAGGAGAAGGTGGGGAATGTGTTTTGGGGTGTCATTTTATATATACCCATGCTGGGTGAGAGAAATATCTTGGCAAAAGACAACTTTTCCCATTTTTTTATACAAAGTTGTCATTTGACCAAGATATTTATCTCACCCAGCATGGGTATATGTAAAAAGACACCCCAAAACACATTCCTCAACTTCTCCTGAGTACGGGGATACCAGATGTGTGACACTTTTTTGCAGCCTAGGTGGGCAAAGGGGCCCATATTCCAAAGAGCACCTTTCGGATTTCACTCCTCATTTTTTCCTGAATTTGATTTCAAACTCCTTACCACACATTTGGGCCCCTAGAATACCAGGGCAGTATAACTACCCCACAAGTGACCCCATTTTGGAAAGAAGACACCCCAAGGTATTCCGTGAGGGGCATGGCGAGTTCCTAGAATTTTTTATTTTTTGTCACAAGTTAGTGGAAAATGATGATTTTTTTTTTTTTTTTTTTTTTTTCATACAAAGTCTCATATTCCACAAACTTGTGACAAAAAATAAAAACTTCCATGAACTCACTATGCCCATCAGCGAATACCTTGGGGTCTCTTCTTTCCAAAATGGGGTCACTTGTGGGGTAGTTATACTGCCCTGGCATTCTAGGGGCCCAAATGTGTGGTAAGTAGGTAAATGACCTGTGAAATCCGAAAGGTGCTCTTTGGAATGTGGGCCCCTTTGCCCACCTAGGCTGCAAAAAAGTGTCACACATCTGGTATCTCTGTATTCAGGAGAAGTTGAGGAATGTGTTTTGGGGTGTCTTTTTACATATACCCATGCTGGGTGAGATAAATATCTTGGTCAAATGCCAACTTTGTATAAAAAAATGGGAAAAGTTGTCTTTTGCCAAGATATTTCTCTCACCCAGCATGGGTATATGTAAAATGACACCCCAAAACACATTCCCCAACTTCTCCCGATTACGGAGATACCAGATGTGTGACACTTTTTTGCAGCCTAGGTGGGCAAAGGGGCCCATATTCAAAAGAGCACCTTTCGGATTTCACAGGTCATTTTTTACAGAATTTGATTTCAAACTCCTTACCACACATTTGGGCCCCTAGAATGCCAGGGCAGTATAACTACCCCACAAGTGACCCCATTTTGGAAAGAAGAGACCCCAAGGTATTCGCTGATGGGCATAGTGAGTTCATGGAACTTTTTATTTTTTGTCACAAGTTAGTGGAATATGAGACTTTGTATGAAAAAAAAAAAAAAAAAAAAAATCATCATTTTCCACTAACTTGTGACAAAAAATAAAAAATTCTAGGAACTCGCCATGCCCCTCACGGAATACCTTGGGGTGTCTTCTTTCCAAAATGGGGTCACTTGTGGGGTAGTTATACTTCCCTGGCATTTTCCAGGGGCCCTAATGTGTGGTAAGTAGGTAAATGACCTGTGAAATCCTAAAGGTGCTCTTTGGAATATGGGCCCCTTTGCCCACCTAGGCTGCAAAAAAGTGTCACACATGTGGTATCGCCGTATTCAGGAGAAGTTGGGGAATGTGTTTTGGGGTGTCATTTTACATATACCCATGCTGGGTGAGAGAAATATCTTGGCAAAAGACAACTTTTCCCATTTTTTTATACAAAGTTGGCATTTGACCAAGATATTTCTCTCACCCAGCATGGGTATATGTAAAAAGACACCCCAAAACACATTCCTCAACTTCTCCTGAGTACGGGGATACCAGATGTGTGACACTTTTTTGCAGCCTAGGTGGGCAAAGGGGCCCATATTCCAAAGAGCACCTTTCGGATTTCACTCCTCATTTTTTCCTGAATTTGATTTCAAACTCCTTACCACACATTTGGGCCCCTAGAATACCAGGGCAGTATAACTACCCCACAAGTGACCCCATTTTGGAAAGAAGACACCCCAAGGTATTCCGTGAGGGGCATGGCGAGTTCCTAGAATTTTTTATTTTTTGTCACAAGTTAGTGGAAAATGATGATTTTTTTTTTTTTTTTTTTTTTCATACAAAGTCTCATATTCCACAAACTTGTGACAAAAAATAAAAACTTCCATGAACTCACTATGCCCATCAGCGAATACCTTGGGATCTCTTCTTTCCAAAATGGGGTCAATTGTGGGGTAGTTATACTGCCCTGGCATTCTAGGGGCCCAAATGTGTGGTAAGTAGGTAAATGACCTGTGAAATCCGAAAGGTGCTCTTTGGAATGTGGGCCCCTTTGCCCACCTAGGCTGCAAAAAAGTGTCACACATCTGGTATCTCTGTATTCAGGAGAAGTTGAGGAATGTGTTTTGGGGTGTCTTTTTACATATACCCATGCTGGGTGAGATAAATATCTTGGTCAAATGCCAACTTTGTATAAAAAAATGGGAAAAGTTGTCTTTTGCCAAGATATTTCTCTCACCCAGCATGGGTATATGTAAAATGACACCCCAAAACACATTCCCCAACTTCTCCCGATTACGGAGATACCAGATGTGTGACACTTTTTTGCAGCCTAGGTGGGCAAAGGGGCCCATATTCAAAAGAGCACCTTTCGGATTTCACAGGTCATTTTTTACAGAATTTGATTTCAAACTCCTTACCACACATTTGGGCCCCTAGAATGCCAGGGCAGTATAACTACCCCACAAGTGACCCCATTTTGGAAAGAAGAGACCCCAAGGTATTCGTTGATGGGCATAGTGAGTTCATGGAACTTTTTATTTTTTGTCACAAGTTAGTGGAATATGAGACTTTGTATGAAAAAAATAAAAAAAATAAAAATAAGCATTTTCCACTAACTTGTGACAAAAAATAAAAAATTCTAGGAACTCGCCATGCCCCTCACGGAATACCTTGGGGTGTCTTCTTTCCAAAATGGGGTCACTTGTGGGGTAGTTATACTGCCCTGGCATTTTCCAGGGGCCCTAATGTGTGGTAAGTAGGTAAATGACCTGTGAAATCCTAAAGGTGCTCTTTGGAATATGGGCCCCTTTGCCCACCTAGGCTGCAAAAAAGTGTCACACATGTGGTATCGCCGTATTCAGGAGAAGTTGGGGAATGTGTTTTGGGGTGTCATTTTACATATACCCATGCTGGGTGAGAGAAATATCTTGGCAAAAGACAACTTTTCCCATTTTTTTATACAAAGTTGGCATTTGACCAAGATATTTCTCTCACCCAGCATGGGTATATGTAAAATGACACCCCAAAACACATTCCCCAACTTCTCCTGAGTACGGCGATACCAGATGTGTGACACTTTTTTGCAGCCTAGATGCGCAAAGGTGCCCAAATTCCTTTTAGGAGGGCATTTTTAGACATTTGGATACCAGACTTCTTCTCACGCTTTGGGGCCCCTAGAATGCCAGGGCAGTATAAATACCCCACATGTGACCCCATTTTGGAAAGAAGACACCCCAAGGTATTCAATGAGGGGCATGGCGAGTTCATAGAAATTTTTTTTTTTTTGGCACAAGTTAGCGGAAATTGATATTTTTAATTTTTTTCTCACAAAGTCTCCCGTTCCGCTAACTTGGGACAAAAATTTCAATCTTTCATGGACTCAATATGCCCCTCACGGAATACCTGGGGGTGTCTTCTTTCCGAAATGGGGTCACATGTGGGGTATTTATACTGCCCTGGCATTCTAGGGGCCCTAAAGCGTGAGAAGAAGTCTGGAATATAAATGTCTAAAAAATTTTACGCATTTGGATTCCGTGAGGGGTATGGTGAGTTCATGTGAGATTTTATTTTTTGACACAAGTTAGTGGAATATGAGACTGTGTAAGAAAAAAAAAAAAAAATTCCGCTAACTTGGGCCAAAAAAATATCTGAATGGAGCCTTACAGAGGGGTGATCAATGACAGGGGGGTGATCAATGACAGGGGGGTTGATCAATGACAGGGGGGTTGATCAATGACAGGGGGGTGATCAGGGAGTCTATATGGGGTGATAACCACAGTCATTGATCACGCCCGTGTAAGGCTTCATTCAGACGTCCGGATGCGTTTTGCGGATCCGATCCATCTATCAGTGCATCCGTAAAAATCATGCGGACATCTGAATGGAGCTTTACAGGGGGGTAATCAATGACAGGGGGGTGATCAGGGAGTCTATATGGGGTGATCACCACAGTCATTGATCACGCCCCTGTAAGGCTTCATTCAGACGTCCGGATGCGTTTTGCGGATCCGATCCATCTATCAGTGCATCCGTAAAAATCATGCGGACATCTGAATGGAGCTTTACAGGGGGGTGATCAGGGAGTCTATATGGGGTGATCACCACAGTCATTGATCATGCCCCTGTAAGGCTTCATTCAGACGTCCGGATGCGTTTTGCGGATCGGATCCATCTATCAGTGCATCCGTAAAAATCATGCGGACATCTGAATGGAGCTTTACAGGGGGGTGATCAGGGAGTCTATATGGGGTGATCACCACAGTCATTGATCATGCCCCTGTAAGGCTTCATTCAGACGTCCGGATGCGTTTTGCGGATCGGATCCATCTATCAGTGCATCCGTAAAAATCATGCGGACATCTGAATGGAGCTTTACAGGGGGGTGATCAGGGAGTCTATATGGGGTGATCACCACAGTCATTGATCATGCCCCTGTAAGGCTTCATTCAGACGTCCGGATGCGTTTTGCGGATCGGATCCATCTATCAGTGCATCCGTAAAAATCATGCGGACATCTGAATGGAGCTTTACAGGGGGGTGATCAGGGAGTCTATATGGGGTGATCACCACAGTCATTGATCACGCCCCTGTAAGGCTTCATTCAGACGTCCGGATGCGTTTTGCGGATCCGATCCATCTATCAGTGGATCCGTAAAAATCATGCGGACGTCTGAATGGAGCTTTACAGGGGGTTGATCAATGACAGGGGTGTAATCAATGACAGGGGGGGTGATCAGGGAGTCTATATGGGGTGATAACCACAGTCATTGATCACGCCCCTGTAAAGCTTCATTCAGACGTCCGGATGCGTTTTGCGGATCCGATCCATCTATCAGTGGATCCGTAAAAATCATGCGGACATCTGAATGGAGCTTTACAGGGGGGTAATCAATGACAGGGGGGTGATCAATGATAGGGGGGTGATCAGGGAGTCTATATGGGGTGATCAGGGGTGATCAGGGGCTAATAAGGGGTTAATAAGTGACGGGGGGGGGGGGTGTAGTGTAGTGTAGTGGTGCTTGGTGGGACTTTACTGAGCTACCTGTGTCCTCTGGTGGTCGATCCAAACAAATGGGACCACCAGAGGACCAGGTAGCAGGTATATTAGACGCTGTTATCAAAACAGCGTCTAATATACCTGTTAGGGGTTAAAAAAAAACACATCTCCAGCCTGCCAGCGAACGATCGCCGCTGGCAGGCTGGAGATCAACTCTCTTACCTTCCGTTCCTGTGAGCGCGCGCGCCTGTGTGCGCGCGTTCACAGGAAATCTCGGCCATCGCGAGATGACGCATATATGCGTGACTCTGCGCAGGGCTGCCACCTCCGGAACGCGATCCTGCGTTAGGCGGTCCGGAGGTGGTTAAGGTGTATCCATATAAATGGCCCACCCTGTACATCTAATTGTGTAGCCCCACCTTCTGTTGGTTTAAACCTGCCTACAACATGGGAGCCACTTTTAGTTTTTTCCAGGGCCACTTTAAGTTCCCAGTATAACCCTGCTAGCCAATGTGTAATGATATTAGAAAAATCCCCCTGAAATTCTTCTCTACCAAGCATTGTTTGCCCTCCTGAAGTCCATCTAGATGCAGAACGATTATGTGCAGCTTCTCAGCCTTCCTAAGTATGGAAGTGTATGGCTAGAGATTATCACACATGCATCCTCCTAAGAGCACAGGGTGAGCATGAGCACTGCAGTCCTGTGCTCTACATGCCTGCATGTCCGCCGTACCGCCTTCTACAGGGATCAGCACAGCTCAGCTTCAACAGTATAGAACTGAGCATGCGCTGTTTTCTTGCCACACAAACCACCAATAAGAAAAATCCTCATAAACAATCCACATTTATTCATTAAAACATCAGGAAATATGGCCCGACAGGTGCACACGGAAATGGACTTCAGCATGGCAGCAGGTGTGGGAGGCAAAGCAGAAAAGTCATTTTGACCTTCACATTAAGAAAATGTTATGAAGCTTCAAGGGTGCAGATTTTGATAATGCTCATAGGAGGTGGCTGAACACATAGTCAGTGAAGCACATTTAACATTCCCATAGATGCTGTAACCTTAGACATGTATCAGTGGCCCAAGCTGGATGATAAATGAGATGAAGGGCCACGAACCATTGTGTAGCTTCACACCAACAACTGATGCATTCACGTCTCCATTAGAGATGATCAGGAATAAATACTGGCTGTCAGCCGGACAAAAAACTGTATTTGTTTGGCTAAAAACCGACATTTTTGCCGGAAGGTGGTTGGATCACCAATGGGTCCCATTATAATCAATAGGGATCCAGAGGTGATATGTCCATGCTGGATCTGGTGACTGCCGACAGGTTTGTTTTCTGCCGGAACAGCCTGCCATAAATCTTCACTGTCGGTGTGAACTGGGCCTTAGTTTGAGACATTCAGGTTTCGGAAAATTGACCGACGTTGGGAAAACTCTGTAGGGCGTGTTCACATGTGGCATAAACATTCACAAGCAGCAAACCACAAAGTTGGACAGTACCAGCAAAATAGATGAGATGTTAAGAAATCTCATCCACAAGCTGTGAAAAAAATCTGTCATTTTTGCTGCAAAAATTACTTGGTTTTTGGCTGTCATTTTTTTGTCAAAAAACTCCAGTTTCAGAGGTTGGAAGTTGATGGGAAATATTAAATTCAGTACAAACAGTTATATTCTTACCCTTGAGGTGCTTTTTGGGTCGGTGTTGTTTAAGTCACAGCGTACTATGGCATTTTTCTCCCAAAGACAGGGGCGGAATGGGAACTTAAAGTGGCCCTAGAAAAAAAAACTAAAAGTGGCCTCATGTTGTAGGAGTGTCTATATTGACAAGAGGCAGAGCAACACAAGTAGGGGGGTCAGCAATACTATAGCACAAAATACCAAATATATTGCCCCAAAACCTTTCCCTCTGTGGTGGCCATCAGTTACTGAAATGTTCTGGTCACTTCCTCCAGTTTTCTATGTAGCAAGGGGCTTAGGAGGTGAGATGCAGGGCATAGTTGAATTCAGGAGGGTATGTTGCTGGCCAGGTACATGAGTACCTGATTCTCACAGCATGAATTACTACTGAGAGCTCATTATGTACCCAGCCAGTGGCAGAGAGGGGGGCTTGGGCAGCCCCCTGGGCATTGGCCCACCGGGAAATTTCCCTGTAAGGTCTGTGGCCAATCTGCCGCTGCCCATAGACATCTATTGTTTTTTTTAGTAGCTTTAAAAAAAACATATTGTCACAGACATACCGAGACATTCTGACGTTCCCGCGACAGGTGGCAGGAGATCTGTGAGACTGGCAAAACATGGTTTCATCTCACTTGTTTTCCTTTGGGATCAAATGACGTCTGTGTTGTTTCTGGTGCTTGCCACACCTTCTTTCCCCAGGTATGGCTATTGTGGTCATTTAACCATCTCTATTTATTGTTGTTTCTCCCACTATGCTATGCAGTTTTTTAGCTTCTGTTGGACTTGTGGTTAGCTTGTGTTTGGTTCTTGGCTGAGTTCCTGGTGCTACCAAAGCTTCATTGAAGATAAGTGTTTCCTTTCCCTTTTGTATTTTGTTTATATATACAGTAAAGACCAAAAGTTTGGACACACCTTCTCATTCAAATAGTTTTCTTTATTTTCATGACTATGATTCATACTGAAGGCATCAAAACTATGAATTAACACATGTGGAATTATATACATAACAAACAAGTGTGAAACAACTGAAAATATGTCATATTCCAGGTTCTTCAAAGTAGCCACCTTTTGCTTTGATTACTGCTTTGCACACTCTTGGCATTCTCTTGATGAGCTTCAAGAGGTAGTCCCCTGAAATGGTTTTCACTTCACAGGTGTGCCCTGTCAGGTTTAATAAGTGGGATTTCTTGCCTTATAAATGGGGTTGGGACCATCAGTTGCGTTGAGGAGAAGTCAGGTGGATACACAGCTGATAGTCCTACTGAATAGACTGTTAGAATTTGTATTATGGCAAGAAAAAAGCAGCTAAGTAAAGAAAAACGAGTGGCCATCATTACTTTAAGAAATGAAGGTCAGTCAGTCAGCCGAAAAATTGGGAAAACTTTGAAAGTAAGGGCTATTTGACCATGAAGGAGAGTGATGGGGTGCTGCGCCAGATGACCTGGCCTCCACAGTCACCGGACCTGAACCCAATTGAGATGGTTTGGGGTGAGTTGGACCGCAGAGTGAAGGCAAAAGGGCCAACAAGTGCTAAGCATCTCTGGGAACTCCTTCAAGACTGTTGGAAGACCATTTCAGGGGACTACCTCTTGAAGCTCATCAAGAGAATGCCAAGAGTGTGCAACGCAGTAATCAAAGCAAAAGGTGGCTACTTTGAAGAACCTAGAATATGGCATATTTTCAGTTGTTTCACACTTGTTTGTTATGTATATAATTCCACATGTGTTAATTCATAGTTTTGATGCCTTCATAGTTATGAAAATAAAGAAAACTCTTTGAATGAGAAGGTGTGTCCAAACTTTTGGTCTGTACTGTATGTGTGTCATTAGGCCTGAGGAAAACTCCTGTTTGTCCTTTCCTTTGGAGGAACAGGTAAATTCAGTCTTGACATTAGTTCCAGGGTCCTATAGGGTGAGATAGGATTCTAGGTATCCGGTGTATGAAATTGCCTACCTTTGGGGCCTGTTCATACTGGTAGTCTATCAGGACTGGAGTTAGGGTTTTCTCTAGGAGGTGTCCATCTTCCTTCCCTAGTTTCCAGGTCTTATTCTGGTATTCCCTTTCCCTCTTATGCTCGGTGTGGTGTTTTCCTCCCACACACGAGTGTTTCACATATGCAATGTGTGTTGTTATATAGGTGTTGTTGCATGCCATTTTTTGCACAAATGGATTTTCCCCATGCTTCTCTACAGAAGATGTGACAATAAAGTTGGGTAAGGTACTTATTTTCCTATAAAAACTGCAAGGCATACAAGAAAATGGCATTTTAGTGGCTGATGGGCTCTGTTAAATGAAACCTAGGGTTAGTGCGCACTGTGCAGATTTGTGTGAAAATCTCCATGAAATCTGCACCAAAAACACACAAAAGTCAGCACTATTTATTGCAGTTTTAGTGTGGTTTTTATATGTTTTTGGACTCATGCACACGGCGTTTGGGCTGCTGTGGCTGTATTGTGGCCCGCAAACGGCGGGTCGGCAATCCACGGCCGCCGGCCGTGTGCACCCCGCATCACAAATGCAGACCCATTCACTTGAATGGGTCTGCAATTCCGGAGATGCGGAACGGAGTCACGGAACGGAACACAGGAAGCACTACGGAGTGCTTCCGTGGTGTTTCTTTCCGTTGTTCCGCACCGCAAATAAATGTCATATTTTTTTGCAGTGCGGACAGACCACGGACCCATTCAAGTTGAATGTGTCAGGCCCGCTGCACGGATGTTGCCCCTGCATTGGGGACAACGGCCGTGTGCATGCGGCCTTTTGGTGTAGTTTTTTATGCAGATTTTCAGTTTCTGTAAAGAACCCCATTGAAGTCTATGGGTAAAAACCACTCTACGGAAGGTGCAGAATCGCACAAACAATTGACATGTTGCCGAATTTAAAATCCACACAGCAGGTCAATTTCCGTGCCAATGAAAAAAAGCAAAGTGTAGATGAGAGTTGTCAAATCTCATTTGCTTTGCTGGTACTGTATTACGCTGCAGTTTTTCAGCATGAAATCCACGCAGAAAAAAAAGTGCATAATCCGCAAGAGGTTGTCTGGTGCCATTGAAAATCTTGGACAGGTCCTGCAAAAGCATAAGGCATTTTCACACAAACTATATGGATTGTGGCAAAATCTGTTCATGGAAAAACTGATGGTTTTGCACGGAAAGTTGAATCAGTTTTTTCTGCGATTGCGTTTTGTGTATGCTTTTTTTCTGTCTGGATTGTATCCGGATTGCATGCGTTGTGTAGACCTCCAAATTTTTACGCCACTCTTCTAACTCCTCCTCCTCATATCCTTTTTCCACAAACCTTCCTTTAATCACTTTACTCTGTTTCCTATAATCTTCTACTTTTGTACAGTTACGTGCTATTCTTTTAAACTGCCCTTTTGGGATGTAATCTAACCATATATCCTGGTGGCAGCTAGTCTTATCAATATATGCATTCACGTCTGTTTCTTTAAAGTAAGTTTTCGTGACCAACCTTCCATTTTCCAGGGAAATACACAGATCTAGGAAATTAACCTCCACACTGCTTATATTGCTGGGAAAGTGCAAATTCCAGTTGTTCTCATTCAAATTTTGAATGAGTGCTTCCAGCCCACTTTTTTCTCCTACCCAGATTAAGAGGCAGTCGTCGATGAATCTCCTCCATACCCGCAATTCACCTCCATCAATTTTCCTTCCTAATATTGGGATAATGTTCTCCTCCTCCCAGAACAATTGGAGGAGGAGAACATTATCCCAATATTAAGAAGGAAAATTGATGGAGGTGAATTGCGCAAATTGCGGTCCCCAATGCACGGAACGAATGCACAACGCTCGTGTGCAAGAGGCCTAAGAGAAATATAAAAGAAGGAGCCACCCTAAGGTTGATTTCACATGAGCGTCCTCACTGTGAGAAATAGCCCCCGTATTTTTTTTCTGCAGTTTTTGTAGTTAGTGACGCTATTTGCATCTGTGTCTTTTGGTGCAATTTTAGAAGTAAAAAAATATAGATGTTAGCTGAAGGTCCATGGGACATGGAAAACGCAGGATGCACAAGCATATTTTTTTTGCGACCGGCGTTTTTTTTAGTTACTGTAGGTGCCATTTTTTGGTTCTCTAGTGTTTTATCAAAAATGCAGAATACTGAAGTTTTTGACATTTTTTCTGGAGTTTTTGTGTGCATATGACCATATTTGTTTAGCACAGATCAGGATACCGACCATGACTTGTATAGAGAAAGAGTACTCTAGCACCAGATGTTGGAGTTATCAAACAAGTCACTGCACGGATTCAAGGCTTGTTCACGTCCTTAGAAATAAGCAATTTCAAGGGAGAAAAGGAATCCAGCGTGTTGTAAATAAAAATCAATCAGTTCTTTGGGATGTGCGTTTTCTAATACAAACTATTACAATAAAGGATTAATTTTATTTACAACATTCTGGATCCCTTTTTTACCTTCATAATGGCCATGTGCATGCCGCATTTTTTCCCCTTTCTGTAAAAATGTCCTATCTTTATCCGCAAAACTGACAAGGATAGGACATGTTCTATTTTGTTTTGCGGGACGGTGGCATGGACATACAGATGCAGACAGCATATTGTGTGCTGTCCACATTTTTTGCAGTCCCATAGAAATGAACGGGCCTGAATCTTATCCTCAAAATGCGGATCAGATATGGAAATATATAGTTGTGTGTAGGGCAGCGAGATTAATCAAATTAATTCCATTAATTCACTGTCTTTCAGCCCAAAAAACACAGTGACATTGATTTTTCTTCTTCTGGAGCTCTGAATCAGTGCAGCAGTCTCTGCCGCTATTAATCCAGGTGTGGGTGGCAGACAGCCGCACATGCCCTGCTGATACAGTGCTTCAGATGACAACGGTATCCCACTGCAATGGGCCGGGGGTAGAGAGAGTGCACTGCTGAACTGGAGGAGGGTATATACAGTACATACCTCCCAACCATCCCAGATCTAGCAGGACAGTCCAAGATTTCAATGGCTGTCCCGCGGTCCCGGTACGGGGAGGTATGTCCCGCTCTCTGGTAGCTGTCCCTGCTTCCATAGGAAACAGAGACAGCTGCCTGTAATGATGAAGCAGAGAGGTGTCCGTCTGCTCCCTGCTCAATCCTTTCTCCCCCTGTCTGCACTCTACACTGTAGGTCTGGGTAGGTGCTGGGGCCGGCCAGGAGCTCCGTGTATCCTGCTGCGGCTGGGGCACAAGGTGAGTATGGGTAGTTTATTATTATTTTTTTACAGCCTGTGAAGGGGGCACAGCTGGGCATACTACTGTGAGGGAGCACATAACTGGGCATCACTACTGTTAGGGGGGCACATATCTGGACATAACTACTGTGAGGGGGCCCATATCTGGGCATAACTAATGTGAGGCGGCACATATTTGGGCCTAATCTGTGAAGGGGGCACAATGCTGGCATAACTACTGTGTGGTGGCATTAACCCCTTAAGGACGTAGGGCATACCGGTACGCCCTATTTCCCGAGTCCTTAAGGACTCAGGGCATACCGGTACATCCTAACATTAAATCGTTATTCCGATGCCGCGGGGGTTAATCGGAACGGGATGCCGGCTGAAATCATTCAGCCGGCATCCTGTCACAACACCAGGGGGGGTCATGTGACCCCCCCGTATCGGCGATCGCCGCAAACCGCAGGTCAATTCAGACCTGCGGTTTGCTGCACTTTCTGCAGTTTCTGATCCCCGTGGTCCCTGACCGCGGGGATCAGAAACTTTAGTGTCCCTAAAATAAAGATTTTGCACCCCCCCTGCACCCCTGCATGATTTTTGATTTTTAGCAAGCGATCAAAAAGTCATATGCACCCCAAAATAGTGCCAATCAAACCGTCATCTCATCCCGCAAAAAATGAGACCCTACTTAAGATAATCGCCCAAAAACTGAAAAAACTATGGCTCTTAGACTATGGAGACACTAAAACATTTTTTTGTTTTAAAAATGAAATCATTGTGTAAAACTTACATAAATAAAAAAAATTGTATACATATTAGGTATCGCCGCGTCCGTGACAACCTGCTCTATAAAATTACCACATGATCTAACCTGTCAGATGAATGTTGTAAATAACAAAAAAAAAACGTGCCAAAAAATCTATTTCTTGATACCTTGCCGCACAAAAAAGTGTAATATAGAGCAACCAAAAATCATATGTACCCTAAACTAGTACCAACAAAACTGCCACCCTATCCCGTAGTTTCTAAAATGGGGTCACTTTTTTGGAGTTTCTACTCTAGGGGTGCATCAGGGGGGCTTCAAATGGAACATGGTGTCAAAAAAACCAGTCCAGCAAAATCTGCCTTCCAAAAACCGTATGGCATTCCTTTCCTCATTCCTTT